>NC_088414.1:2594644-2894644 GCF_034236695.1 Oncorhynchus nerka | reverse complement strand
AATCAGTGCCTGCCAAGATGTGATCGTCTTTCCTTCACTCAGTACATTCCAAGCTTAAAGGCCTCCACCATATACTTTCCTCCTACAGATACCCATTAACTCCTGGTGTAGAAACCAGACTATGGCACTCTTCATGTCTCTAGTATAACTGATTATTAACTATATTTAAAGTTTAGAAATCCGAACCAATCCCTGGTCATTTAAAAGTCGTACAAATTATTACTGCTTTTTGCATGGACATTGTAAAATTGAGATGCAAGTATTGAATTGAGTGATTTGGTTGTTTTACGTTTTAGCATTGTGAATACTCACAGAACAACATTAGTTTACACTGACTTTGTCATTTTCGTTCCCATGGGTGCACAGCCATTTTGTTTTATGCTTGTTGTAACAGTTGCTCTGTCTGATGGAGTATCACAGTCCTGGTGTATAGGTGGTCCTCTGTAGCTCTGTTGGTAGATCATGGCGCTTGCAACTCCTAGATAGTGGGATCAATTCCCTGGACCCCTCATACATAAAATGTATGCACGCATGACTGTAAGTCACTTTGGATAAAAGTGTCTGTTAAATGGCATATATTATTATATTAGGTGTCCCAGACCCGGGAACGTGCGATCACCAAAGAGCACTCCACCCAGTCCAAGGTGGTGGACCTGGAGACCCAGCTAAGCAGGACCACCACAGAACTCACCACCCTCCGCCGCAGCAAAGAGGAGGTGAGGGAGAGTGTTTTAGAAATACACATCTCTAGCGTCAACTCTGATTATAATCTCTCATAATCTCTAAAACTATTGCGGTCAAAGACATAGTGGCTCATAACCGTACACATCTTGGCACACACACTCTTTAGAAATCAAATAATATTTCATTCTAATAATAGAATTGCTGTGGTGTGTGTCTGTCTGCGTGTGTGCACCTCCGCCACCCTCAGGCAGAGCGGCGGTACCAGTCCCGTCTTCAGGATGTGAAGGATCGTCTGGAGCAGTCGGACAGCACCAACAGGAGTCTGCAGAACTACGTCCAGTTCCTCAAAGCCTCTTATGCCAACGTGTTCGGAGACTCGGCCCTCACCAGCACTCTGCGGGACCCTTCTCCCATCTGAGGGGACTCTCCCCAAAGATTCTCTCAGAAAACACACACCTACACTATGCACACGCACGCACAAATACACACACCCCATTTGAGGGAACTCTTCCCCAAAGATTCTCTCGGATCACACACACACACACATCATTATCCAGGTCTATACTCAGAGCTCTTTTCAACTATATTCAATGTTGATTTTGTGGGTGTGTATGTTCCAATTATACAATATCAATAATATCAATAATGTTACAATATAAGACATCAAGTTTACACAGCCTTTACTTCCAGCTTGTCTGCATTAATTACAGTTGTCCTATAGTTGTTCACGTCCTTCTGACTTCATTATGTTTTCAGTTCTACTGTTTTATGTCTCGGCATACTGTATCATTCTGTACCTTACTATACAACAGCATGTAACCACCCACCTAACAGATGTAATGTACCAAAACATAGCTGTCCCAACAGATCTGGGACTTGTCATAGTAGAGTTATATAGCTTGGCTATTTTTCGTCTTATCATATTACGGAATTGTTCCAATGGTGCTATGATTGGTTAACCTCGACCCAGATCTGTTTGTGAACTCCTGTTTGGAATGACAAGGAGTGGCATGATGACACAAGCAGACTGGTACCCAGGCTAATGCTATCTGCTAAACAGAGCCATATCAATGAAACCAATTATTTAGTTTGGTTTGTTTGCCGTTTATTTGTGTCAGTATTTGTCTAAAATGTGATACCCATGAGAGGAATCAACAGTGAAGGAGTTGTGCTCTTGTCAATAATTTAAATATTTCTGCTTTAATTATGAAATAGGAGATATATATTTGTAATGGCCATTTTATATACCTTGAACGTGTATAAAAAGTTGTATTTGAGTTGCAATAAAGCAATTTCATCAAGAATATTTCTTTCTTTCTGGTTATAGCCTCGTAAAACTGTGGACCTGTTCAACATCGACTGCATAGCAGTCAACTACAAATCACCTTGCATAAAATAACTACCCTTTTCTTGCCACATACTAGTCCCAACATCACATCCTCCAGTTTCAGACCCAAATCAAGTAGCTGGCCTGAGGTCACACAGCATTTGGTTCTTCTGGGTTGTCGAGATTACGGTAACTCGGATGTCTCTTAAAGATCATTTATGCTTGATCTGAAAATGTGATCTGAGGCTACGTACGGAAGGTGTGATGCAATTGCGGAGGCTATGAGGGCATGCAGAGGCCAATTCAAGCTCCGTACAGCATCGACGAGCGCCTCTCAAATTTTGTCACAATGCGGAGGCCACTCGGTATGGCTCCGCATTGACATGATTGGTTGACGGTAGGTGGGGGCGGGAGGTCATGTATAAACACAAACTCACTTTCTTGACGACTTCCTTAACAGCTCTGCGTTGCTCGGCGACGCGCAAGTAGTATAAATGCCCTGCCTTCTACAGAGGCAGTATCACTCTAAATGATGCACGGCCAATGCCGTAGCTTTGTCTTTTCTCGCTTTGTTCTTGTACTTGTCACGTTTGTGTTATCATTGCGAACTGCCTAAGAAAGCTGTTTTTCCATTTTTGCCGGCATCTCATAGGCGAATGCTGATGGGGGCAATAGGTTGGCCAACAAGAGCAGTGTCACCATGGCCTGGCATAGCATTGTTCTGAGATTCACAAACAGTTATTTTCAGGATAGGTATTCTAGCCTGTTCATGCAGTTGTTCACGCAGTTCCTGCAAGAGATCAAAATAAAGCAAAAAGTTCTGCATCTAATTTCAACACATAAATCTGGCCTTCATTGTCTTCTTCCACAAGGAATGTTCACCACATTTGCCTTTCAGTATCTGTACACAAATACAGCCCTACCTACACAGCCTGACCCAGCAAGAACACGTAGACCTACCTGTAATTGTCTGCTGTAGGCGACAAAGTTGTTTAAGATTTGTTTTTAAAGGGGGAAAAAAAAGAGAAAGGGATTAGTTCAGAAGGTTCTTTAAAAGGTTCTTCGAGGATGCATTAGAAGGGGTTCTTCAAAGAATTTATAGGCGTTCCCCCCAGTTTCCATTTGAAGAACCCCTAATGGATAGTCCAGGAACATTTTATTTTTTAGAGTGTGTTGGGGAACCTCTTAAGTTCTTCGAAAGAACCCTTTTAAAGGGTTCTTCAAAGAACCCCCTTTAATGGTTCCTCAAATATATTTTTGGGGGTTAAGCAATTATTATAATTATTAATAATCAGCATAAAAATAACACAATATTTTAGATGTCAGTGTTTATTCGTGGCAAATCAGAATTCAATGTAACAGTAATGTAAGCTTTTTTACAGAATAGTGTTGGTTAACAGGAAGAATAAACCAAAATCACTATATACCTTGCTCGTATCAATATCTAACGGTATCAATATCTAACGGTATCAATATCATATCAAATTATTAATATTGGTGCCCACAACTACATTAAATTAATAACACATTTACAGTACTAGTCAAAAGTTTGGACACACCTACTCATTCAAGGGTTTTTCTTTATTTTTTACTATTTTCTACATTGTAGAATAATAGTGAAGACATCAAAACTATGAAATAACGCATGGAATAATTTGAGATTCTTCAAAGTAGACACCCTTTGCCTTAATGAGAGCTTTGCGCACTCTTGGCATTCTCTCAACCAGCTTCATGAGGTAGTCACTTGGAATGCATTTCAATTAACAGGTGTGCCTTGTTAAAATGAATTTATGGAATTTCTTTCCTTCTTAATGCATTTGAGCTAATCAGTTGTGTTGTAACATGGTAGGGGTGGTATACAGAAGATAGCCCTATTTGGTAAAAGACCAAGTCCATATTATAGCAAGAACAGCTCAAAAAAAACAAAAAGAAACAACAATCCATCATTACTTTAAGATAGTGGTCACCAACCTTTTCTGAGTCAAGATCACTTTCATAGTCAAAAAGCAAGCTGAGATCTATTGCTCAGATAACATTTTTTTACATGAATTAACCTCACACAAACAGTTTTGTAGGAATGAGGTTTGGGCAGTACATTATCACAGCATATTGGCTATATGATTGGCCTGCCAACATTATTAATCAGACCATATCATATTTCAAAACTCAAGCTTTGATAACAAAATAGATCAGTTGGTTTAGTACTTGTGTGACACTGTGGAGAATGAATTAAAATAATTAGCATTTTTATTTTACTGGACTGATGGTACCTGCATCTGATGGTCAACGAGGTCAAATCACGATGTCAGTGATCTTCAGGTCGAAAAGTCGGAGCTCTAGCAAGATGCCAGTTTCCGACTTGGAATTCCGAGTTGTATGACCGTTCAAAACGATTTTTCCCAACCGCCTCTCACGGTCCCTGCTCTCTCCGTCCTTTCCTCCGGTGAGACTGACCAGAGAGAGGGGACACCGTCTTCAACCTGATGGCGAAACTCGAGTCGCACCGCATCTGCCTCATGCACAAATTCATGATGTTCCTATGACCAGAGAAAGTTAAATATTCCTTAATATTAAAATCGACACAATGAGCTGCTAATAATAATAAAACGCAGGGCTATCGATACTTGGCTACTCATTCATTGCAGCTGCAGCCCGAGCGGAAGTACGAAGAAGCACGTTTTGTAATAGTGTTGAATAAAAACAGTGACAGTGCTGATTATAAACATGAACTCACTCATAAAAACAGCACCTATTCGCTGTATTCGTTGACAGTCTCTCCGTGGCCATGGTTTTAAAAGTAATTAAATCTTACGTAGGCTAGTAGCCTATTAAACTTGGCTGTGGCCATGGTCATTGAAGCTCTGTAGCCAGGGTGATTTGAGCTATCCGATTGGGCAGCGCAGCAGGTGCTCTCGATTTAGTCACAGCTTTGCCGGTCCGCCGGGTAGGCGGAGTTTGTCTCATGGGAACACTTTACTTACCTGGTGCGCATGACTGTTTAATTAAGTGCACCTACCGGCAAGAGCTCAAAACTATTTTTAAAAAGGAGCGCAAACCTTTATCGGTCGTTGGCTTTTCTACAGAAAAATTTGGTGATCGACTAGGAATGCCTTGACGATCGTGATCGACTGGTTGGCGACCACTGCTTTAAGACATGAAGGTCATGAAAATGGAAAATGTCAAGAACTTTAAAAGTTTCTTCAAGTGAGTCCCAAAAACCATCAAGCACTATGATGAAATTGGCTCTCATGAGGACCACCAACGGAAAGTAAGACTCAGAGTTACCTCTGCTGCAGAGGATACGTTCATTAGAGTTACCAGCCTCAGAAATTGCAGCCCAAATAAATGTTTCACAGAGTTCAGTAACAAACACATTTCAACATCAACTGTTAAGAGGAGACTGCATGAATCAGGCCTGGTCGAATTGCTGCAAAGAAAACACTACTAAAGGACACCAATAAGAAGAAGAGACTGGCTTGGGCCAAGAAACACAAGCAATGGACATTAGACCAGTGGAAATCTGTACTTTGGTCTGATGAGTCCACATTTGAGATTTTTGGTTCAAACCGCTGTGTCTTTGTGAGACACAGAGTAGGTGAACGGATGATCTCCGCATGTGTGGTTCCCACCGTGAAGCATGGAGGAGGAGATGTGATGGTGTGGGGGTGCTTTGCTGGTGACACTGTGTAAGGGCTATTTTACCAAGGAGAGGGATTGAGTGTTGCATCAGATGACCTGGCCTTCCCAATCACCTGACGTCAACTCAATTGAGATGGTTTGGGATGAGTTGGATTGCAGAGTGAAGGAAAAGCAGCCAACATGTGCTCAGCATGGTTGAGTATCAGCTGGTTGAGATAATGTCAAGAGTGTGCAAAGTTATCATCAAGGCTACTTTGAAGAATCTAAAATCTAAAATATATTTTTATTTGTTTAACACTTTTTTGGTTACTACATGATTCCATATGTGTTATTTCATAGTGTTGATGTCTTCACTATAATTCTACAATGTAGAAAATAGTAAAAAAGAAAGAAAACCCCCTGAATCAGTTGGTGTGTCCAAACTTTTGACTGGCGCTGTATTTAAATATAATTAAATTATTAAGCATATAGCCTAATTTCATCAATCTGCTGTATCATTGAAGCTTAAAACCTTAACTCCTTTCAACTGAGTAATTTCCTCTTGATAACTCATGTAAAACATAGCCTTGCATGCCATCGTGAAAAAGCGTATTGACATTGCTCTCACATTAGATCCAAGATGGCGTAGCTGTCAGACGCTTTTTGTCCTCGTCGTGTCCCGTGTATAAATCGTGTATATATCTTTTTTCTTCACGTATATTTTTTAAATATTTTTCTTAACCTCAAGTTCAACATACTCTCCTGCAATTCATCTCACCCAATGTGGTATGGATCTGCTATTTTATTTAC
Organism: Oncorhynchus nerka; assembly: GCF_034236695.1. Classification (NCBI taxonomy): domain Eukaryota; kingdom Metazoa; phylum Chordata; class Actinopteri; order Salmoniformes; family Salmonidae; genus Oncorhynchus; species Oncorhynchus nerka. The sequence goes on along the minus strand of NC_088414.1, from coordinate 2,888,205 downwards.
TTTGAACCGGAACCCCAAACAGAAGCTAGCCAGCTAACTATCTACTAGCTAGTAGTCAGCTAGCCGCTGCAAGCGGTCATCAGCTACCTTTAGCCCGGACAACTCTCGCCAGTCTGCACAGCGTGACTCAAACCAGAGCAAATCGGCCTGATTTTTCTCCATATCTCTGGATTCCTACCGCAACCTCTGAACCTTTTCACCTGGATCATTGCAGCTAGCTAGCTGCTATCCGAGTGGCCATTCCTGGCTAACGTCTCTGTGCCGAAGCAAGAACCAATTAGCCTGAAGCTAGCCTTTGCTGGGCCCATCTCCCGGCTAGCCGAAGAGGTCCGTCAGCCACTCCTTGGGCTACAATACCTATTTTGCCAATTGGCCTGGACCCCCCACCGACCCATTGTTATGAGAATTTTGTTCTCAATGTTCATAAACTGAACTTTACTAAGAATTTGTAAGGTTCTTATTGAAATGAAACAGACAGAGACCAGTTTACAATAGTCAGCATGTTTATTTACGAGAGCTCTCCTGTGCATATACAAAGATGTTCCCTTTATAGCTTTCTCTTAATTAACCTACACACATACATACACACCAACATCAGGATTTTCTCATGAAATCTCACCACAGTTTATTACCACTCAGCTGACAGTTCCAGTCTCCCCCAGATACCAGAAACCTGGAGGGGCTCTCCCTGTCCTATCTTATCTTCCCAGAATTACAGCCGGGTCGGTTCAAACATAGGTTAAGGCTCCTCTTAAGTCTCTTTCGACTGGACTACCGACGTAATTCGACCGAGGGTTTTTTTCAACTGGCTCCTCTGTCACGACGTCCCCTGAATGCCCATCTGCTTGCCTGCTACCCGCGGCCCGCTAGCTGTCTAGAGCATACCGGACTGTTAGCTTAAGAGGCCCATCGGACAAATTCTTTGGCCACTATATCTATTTTTTCCAATTGGCCTGGACCCTTTCACCACACGGAGCCCTGCTGATCCACGATGACTGGTCTGCCGATGTTACAGCACGAGGGGGCTACTACTGACTTCTTCCGTCGCGACGTCCCTCTAAGGCCCTTCTGCTAGCTTGCTATCCCCGGCCCGCTAGCTACCTGAATCACCATATCTCCGACCTGCCTGAGCCACTCACTGGACCCTTATGATCACTCGGCTACGCATGCCTGTCTCTAATGTGAATATTCCTTGTCCATTGCTGTTTTGTTGAGTAATATTGTTGAGTAACTACCTCAGCCTTATTTCACTGTAGAGCCTCTAGCTCTGCTCAATACGTCTTAGACAACCCTTTAGTTCCACCTCCCACACATGCAGTGACCTCACCTGGTTTAAATTATGTTTCTAGAGACAATATCTATTTCATCGTCACTCAATGCATAGGTTTTCCTCAACTGTATTCACATCCTACCATACCTTTGTTTGTACATTATGCCTTGAATCTATTCTACCATGCCCAGAAACCTGCTCCTTTTACTCTCTGTTCCGAACGTACTAGATGACCAGTTCTTATAGCCTTTAGCAGTACCCTTATCCTACTCCTCCTCTGATCCTCTGGTTATGTAGAGGTTAATCCGGGCCCTGCAGTGCCTAGCTCCACTCCCATTCCCCAGGCACTCTCATTTGTTGACTTCTGTAACCGTTAAAGCCTTGGTTTCATGCATGTTAACATTAGAAGCCTCCTCCCCAAGTTTGTTTTATTCACTGCATTAGCACATTCTGCCAATCTGGATGTCTTAGCCGTGTCTGAATCCTGGCTTAGGAAGACCATCAAAAACCCTGAAATTTCCATCCCTAACTATAACATTTTCCGACAAGATAGAACTGCCAAAGTGGGCGGAGTTGCAATTTACTGCAGAGATAGCCTTCAGAGTTCTGTCTTACTATTCAGGTCTGTGCCCAAACAATTTGAGTTTCAACTTTTAAAATCCACCTTTCCAGAAACAAGTCTCTCACCGTTACCGCTTGCTATAGACCACCTTCTGCCCCCATCTGTGCCCTGGACAGCATATGTGAACTGATTACCCCCGTCTATTTTCAGTGCTTGTGCTGCTAGGTGACCTAAACTGGGACATGCTTAACACCCCAGCCATCCAACAATCTAAGCTTGATGCCCTCAATCTCACACAAATTATCAATGAACCTACCAGGTACAACCCCAAATCCGTAAACACTGGCACCCTCATAGGTATCATCCTAATCAACCTGCCCTCCAAATACACCTCTGCTGTCTTCAACCAGGATCTCAGCGATCACTGCCTGCGTCCGTAATGGGTCTGCGGTCAAACGACCACCCCTCATTACTGTCAAACGCTCCCTAAAATACTTCAGCGAGCAGGCCTTTCTATTCGACCTGGCCGGGGTATCCTGGAAGGATATTGGCCTCATTCCGTCAGTAGAGGATGCCTGTTTATTCTTTAAAAGTGCTTTCCTCACAATCTTAAATAAGCACGCCCCATTCAAAAAATGTAGAACCAGTAACAGATATAGCCCTTTGTTTACTCCAGACCTGACTGCCCTTGACCAGCACAAAAACATACTGCATTAGCATCGAATAACCCCCGCGATATGCAACTTTTCAGGGAAGTAAGGAACCAATATACACAGACAGTTAGGAAAGCAATGGCTAGCTTTTTCAACAGAAATTTGCATCCTGTAGCACAAACTCCAAAAAGTTCTGGGACACTGTAAAGTCCATGGAGAATAAGAGCACCTCCTCCCAGCTGCCCACTGCACTGAGGCTAGGAAACACTGTCACCACCGATAAATCCGCGATAATTGAGAATTTCAAGAAGCATTTTTCTACGGCTGGCCATGCTTTCCACCTGGCTACACCTACCCCGGTCAACAGCCCTGCACCCCCAACAGCAACTCGCCCAAGCATCCCCCATTTCTCCTTCACCCAAATCCAGATAGCTGATGTTCTGAAAGAACTGCAAAATCTGGACCCCTACAAATCACCCGGGCTAGACAATCTGGACCGTCTCTCTCTAAAATTATCCGCTGAAATTGTTGCCACCCCTATTACTAGCCTGTTCAACTTCTCTTTCATATTGTCTGAGATTCCCAAAGATTGGAAAGCTACTGCGGTCATCCCCCTCTTCAAAGGGGGAGACACTCTAGACCCAAACTGCTACAGACCTATATCTATCATACCATGCCTTTCTAAGGTCTTTGAAAGTCAAGTTAACAAACACATCACCGACCATTTAGAATCCCACCGTACCTTCTCCGCTATGCAATCTGGTTTCCAAGCTCGTCGTGGGTGCACCTCAGCCACGATCAAGGTCCTAAATAATATCATAACCGCCATCGATAAGAGACAGTACTGTGCAGCTGTAATCATCGACCTGGCCAAGGCTTTCGACTCTGTCATCACAACATTCTTATTGGCAGACTCAACAGCCTTGGTTTTTCAAATGACTGCCTCGTCTGGTTCACTGACTTCTTCTCAGAGTTCAGTGTGTCAAATCGGAGGGCCGGTTGTCTGGACCTCTGGCAGTCTCTATGGGGGTGCCACAGGGGTCAATTCTCAGGCCGACTCTTTTCTCTGTATACATCAATGATGTCGCTCTTGCTGCTGGTGATTCTCTGATCCACCTCTATGCAGACGACAACATTCGGTATACTTCTGGCCCTTCTTTGGACACTGTGTTAACTAACCTCCAGACGAGCTTCAATGCCATACAACTCTCCTTCCGTGGCCTCCAACTGCTCTTAAATGCAAGTAAAACTAAATGCATGCTCTTCAACCAATCGCTGCCTGCACCTGCCCGCTCGTCCAGCATCACTACTCTGGATGGTTCTGACTTAGAATATGTGGACAACTACAAATACCTAGGTGTCTGGTTAGACTGTAAACTCTCCTTCAAGACTCATATTAAATATCTCCAATCCTAAATTAAATCTAGAATTGGCTTCCTATTTCGCAACAAAGCATCCTTCACTCATGCTGCCAAACATACCCTCGTAAAACTGACTATCCTGCCGATCCTTGACTTTGGCGATGTCATTTACAAAATAGCCTCCAACACTCTACTCAGCAAATTGGATGCCGTCTATCACAGTGCCACCCGTTTTGTCACAAAAACCCCATATACTACCCACCACTGCGACCTGAAGCTCTCGTTGGTTGGGCCTCACTTCATATTCGTCACCAAACCCACCAGGTCATCTGTAAGTCTTCGCTAGGTAAAGCCCCGCTTTATGGCCACCCCTCATAGACTGGTTCCTCTCTAGGTTTCTTCCTTAGTTTTGCCCTTTCTAGGGAGTTTTTCCTAGCCACCGTGCTTCTACATCTGCATTGCTTGCTGTTTGGGGTTTTAGGCTGGGTTTCTGTACAGCACTTTGAGATATCAGCTGATGTAAGAAGGGCTATATAAATACATTTGATTGGATTTATCTCAGCTCACTGGTCACCATAGCAGCACCCACCTGTAGCACACGCTCCAGTAGGTATATTTTACTGGTCACTGCCAAAGCCAATTCCTCCTTTGGCCGCCTTTCCTTCCAGTTCTCTGCTGCCAATGACTGGAACGAACTGCAAAAATTACTGAAGCTGGAGACTCATATCTCCCTCACTAGCTTTAAGCACCAGCTGTCAGAGCAGCTCACAGATCACTGCACCTGTACATAGATCATCTGTAAATAGCCCATCCAATCTACCTCCTCCCCATACTGTTATTTATTTGATTTATTTTGCTCCTTTGCACCCCAGTATCTCTACTTGCACACTCATCTTCTGCACATCTATCACTCCAGTGTTTAATTGCTATATTTGTAATTATTTCACCACTATGGTCTTACCTCCCTAATCCGACCTCATTTGCACACATTGTATAAATACTTTCCCCCCCTATTGTATTATTGACTGTTTCTTTATCCCATGTGTAACTCTGTGTTGTTGTATGTGTCGAAGTACTTTGTTTTATCTTGGCCAGGATGCAGTTGTAAATGAGAACTTGTTCTCAACTGGCCTACCTGGTTAAATAAAGGTGAAATAAAAATGAAAAGACTGCATCACAAGCATACATAAACACCACAACTGCTACTTGTTTTCTAAAAGGTAGAGGCCGTGGATCCAACTTTTCTGGACCCCGCTTCTCAGAGGTGCAAATAGGCCTGAGAGAGAACTTTTTTACATATCTAACACTTCTTTCTGAATGGACCCTCTAATTGCCTCATCTGACTAAACACACTTCAGTGTATCCTTGCGAATTTTGATGTCAACCTCTCCAGTTACATGCTGTTCATCTGATTCAGTTTTCACAGAGATTACGAATTCCTCATCTGATAAACCTAGTAGTATTCATTCCCAATATCTTGGGTGTCTGAGATTTGATTGGGCTCCATTACCGACACTCCATCATATGAGCTCTTGGCTACATCAGGATGAAGATCAGAAGCAGGTTCTTTATCCTCAAAGGCTTCTATGTTTATCAAATTAAGTTGGCAGTCTGAAGGTCTTCTCTGAGCAGTTGACATTCCCCCATTTAAACACTCCACAGGCAATAGGTTTTGTACCTGAGCCCCATTTAAACACTCCACAGGCAATAGGTTTTGTACCTGAGCCCCATTTAAACACTCCACAGGCAATAGGTTTTGTACCTGAGCCTCATTTACATTCTCTGTTTGCACCATTTTGTTTAATTGAACCATGTTGTCACTAGCAGTAGAATGCACTGCATCAATGTGTCAAAGTCCCCTTTAAGACTAAATCAGTTTAATTGAACCATGTTGTCACTAGCAGTAGAATGTACTGCACCAATGTGTCAAAGTCCCCTTTAAGACTAAATCAGTTTAATTGAACCATGTTGTCACTAGCAGTAGAATGCACTGCATCAATGTGTCAAAGTCCCCTTTAAGACTAAATCAGTTTAATTGAACCATGTTGTCACTAGCAGTAGAATGTACTGCACCAATGTGTCAAAGTCCCCTTTAAGACTAAATCAGTTTAATTTAACCATGTTGTCACTAGCAGTAGAATGTACTGCACCAATGTGTCAAAGTCCCCTTTAAGACTAAATCAGTTTTGCAATGTCTGCACTTGAACTCAACATAATTCTGCGTTGCATAGAAACGTAGCATATTCTACATCCTTTTGACTATCTGGAGATAAGCCAACACAATCAAAGTGATAATATTTTGCACAGATATCACATGCTAGCATTGTTTGTTCAATGTTATTATTTGGTCATTTACAGAAACAAAACAGTGTTTCGGGTTTCTTGGGCTGTGTGACCCATTCCTCACCATTTATGTTTCACTGTGTCTCCCCTACCCACTCTGTCTTTGATTGGTGAATGTGTTTACATTTGTTTATTGACTGGGATGCGCTGATTTAAGTTTGTGCTCTCATCTTCATCTCCTATCCCATTGCATATGGGTTAGGGGCTGGTCAACCCAACCTGTTCCTCAAGCTGATTAACAAGACTTTGAATGTTATCTCTATTCTTGTCCCTCATATTCCAAAGATTTTGGACACTACGTTTAGTGACAATGGGTTTTCCAACTGGCCATTGCAGAGTTTTGTCAACTTCCTCCCAAAATTGGAAATAAAAATGTTCATTATGCTGCATAACGGAATGTATTGTCATTAAAATAGCATGATTATCCCCAACATTCCCGCCACTCCCATCCAATTTATGTTTCAGATTTGGTTATTCAGCAGCATTATTTTTAATTTATCAGCGGTAAAATTATTGTGTGCATTTATTAGTAGGTCAACACCCCAGTTAACTCTATTATATATATTATATATTATATATTATATATATTATATATATATTATATATTATTATTATAGTAGTTAACTCTACTTTGACACCTAGAATAGTTTTCTCTCTGTCAACCAACATGTACACTGAGTATACAAAACATTAAGAACACCTGCTCTTTCCATGACATTGCTACACGGACTGAGTTGACCTTGCATCTTTATTGATCTTTTATTTCAGTATTTGCACTGTCTCTATGCACACTCACACACACACACACTGTCACTCCAACACACACTCACTCCATAAATTGCTCAATCACACATAATACACACATACATTTACAGTGACTCCACTCACCCACTCACATACAAGCTGTAGCTACTCTGTTTATCATATATCCTGTTGCCTAGTCACCAAACCCCTATACATACCTACCTCCATCACTCCAGTATCCCTGCACATGTACATATGGTTTTGGAACTGACTTTTTCAATATTTGCTGTATATAGTATGCTTACTTACTGTAAATACTTTATTTGTGAATTTCATATTTCTTATTCTTATTTTTCATGTTTTCCCTAGTAATACATTGTTATTGATTATTGCATTGTTGTGCTTTGAGTTAGCAAGAAAGGCAATTCACTGTACATGTGCATGTTACATAACTTTAAATATAGACTAACTAGGTGAATCTAGGTGAAAGCTATGATCCCTTATTGATGTCACTTGTTACATCCATTTCAATCAGTGTAGATGAAGGGGAGGAGACATGTAGATAACGGGGAGGAGACGTAGATGAAGGGGAGGAGACACGTAGATGAAGGGGAGGAGACATTAAATAAGGACTTTTAAGCCTTGAGACAATTGAGACATAGTTTGTGTGCCATTCAAAAGGTAAAAGGGCAAGACAAAATATTTAAGAGCCTTTGAACAGGGTATGGCACCGGTTTGTGTCAAGAACTCCAACGCTGCTGGGTTTTTCACGCTCAACAGTTTCCTGTGTGTATCAAGAATATGGCAAGGTATGGCAACTGCTTGGCATCCGACTGCAAGGTGCTACAGAGGGTAGTGCGTACGGCCCAGTACACGGTAAAGTTTACATTTGTTGTATTCAGTGCATGTCAAAATCAAATCAAATTTTATTAGTCACATGCGCCGAATACAACAGGTGTAGACCTTAGTGAAAATCTTACTTACGAGCCCCTAATCGGCAGTTTCAAAAATTACAGATAAGAATAAGAGATAAAAGTAACAAGTAATTAAAGAGGGGCAGAAAAAAATATATATATACACTGCTCAAAAAAATAAAGGGAACACTTAAACAACACAATGTAACTCCAAGTCCATCACACTTCTGTGAAATCAAACTTTCCAGTTAGGAAGCAACACTGATTGACAATACATTTCACATGCTGTTGTGCAAATGGCATAGACAACAGGCCAGTACATCGGGAGACGAGGAGGAGGCCGTAGGAGGGCAACAACCCAGCAGCAGAGCCTGCTTTCATCTGTGAAGAGCACAGGGTGCCAGTGGCGAATTTGCCAATCTTGGTGTTCTCTGGCAAATGAAAAAACATCCTGCACGGTGTTGGGCTGTGAGCACAACTCCCACCTGTGGACGTCGGGCCCTCATACCACCCTCATGGAGTCTGTTTCTGACCGTTTGAGCAGACACTTGCACATCTGTGGCCTGCTGGAGGTCATTTTGCAGGGCTCTGGCAGTGCTCCTCCTGCTCCTCCTTGCACAAAGGCGGAGGTAGCGGTCCTGCTGCTGGGTTGTTGCCCTCCTACGGCCTCCTCCTCATCTCCCGATGTACTGGCCTGTCTCCTGGTAGCGCCTCCATGCTCTGGACACTACGCTGACAGACACAGCAAACCTTCTTGCCACAGCTCGCATTGATGTGCCATACTGGATGAGCTGCACTACCTGAGCCACTTGTGTGGGTTGTAGACTCCGTCTAATGCTACCACTAGTGTGAAAGCACCGCCAGCATTCAAAAGTGACCAAAACATCAGCCAGGAAGCATAGCAACTGAGAAGTGGTCTGTGGTCACCACCTGCAGAACCACTCCTTTATTTGGGGTGTCTTGCTAATTGCCTATAATTTCCACCTGTTGTCTATTCCATTTGCACAACAGCATGTGAAATGTATTGTCAATCAGTGTTGCTTCCTAAGTGGACAGTTTGATTTCACAGAAGTGTGATTGACTTGGAGTTACATTGTGTTGTTTAAGTGATCCCTTTATTTTTTTGAGCAGTGTATTTTTTTTACCTTGGAACATGTTTTAAAACCCACATTTAATGTAAATGTCAATTAAATATGAAGAAATATGAATCGTTGTTCGTGTTTACACAATTTTCCATATCATGAATAAATACAGGTAATGATACTTCTACTATTACGTGGGAAACTTTTATTTGGAACATTTTCGAAATTCCGTGCTCTGTCTTAGTGTTGCTGACGAGACGATGGTTCAAAAAGCGCGACAGCTATTTCATTCCGGGAGGTTTGCCCCATTTTCGATCCAGTTCTAGAAGGCTACCCAAGCTCACTGCACAGTAGAGGTAAGCGTGCTATTTACAACAATTATTTTGCACATGGTAGCTTTGAATAAAAACGGCTTTACTTACTTGCACTTTCTACTTATAAAGTAACCTGTGTAGGCTCTACTAGCTAGCTATCTAGCATTTCGTCACTCACAGCTAGCCTCACCACCCCCCTGCTAACTAGCAAGCTACTTGCATCGTTTTCTTAGAGAAGATGCAGGCCCGACAACATAACTGTCAGGGCACCGTCATCTCCTCCTCGGTTGAAAACAAGCTTGCTTATTATCTTATTGAGCAAAAACCTTATGATTGGAGGAGGCTAGTTAACTAGCTATATTAGCTGAGTCGTAAACCATCTCTGGCTAAGTCAACAAGCTTCCTCGCGCTGACTTTGACAGCGTGAGGTCACACCACCCATTCAACAGCAAAATGTCCACCTATTCAATCTTAATAAATTAATGGCCCATTTTAATAAATGGTACATTAAATATTCTGTTGTCGGCCATAGCCGAAGGACCCGCCCGGCATCACCGCAATATGATAGTGGCATCACAGACAGAACTGGTAAGAAGGGTTAGTTATTGAATCAATAAGGCCCCCCGAGGGGGTGTGGTATATGGCCAATAAACCACGGCTAAGGGCTTTTCTTAAGCACGAGGCAACGGTGAGTATATTGGCCATTTACCCCTCCCAGGTCCCATATTGATATTATAAACTGGATACCAGTAAAAATACATGTTTTGTCATACCCGTGATATACCACAACTGTCAGTCAATCTGCATTCAGAGCTCGAACCACCATTATAAACTGGGAGGGTCGAGCCCTGAATGCTGATTGGCTGACAGCCATGGTATATCAGACCATATACCATGGGTATGCCAATATCAGACCATATACCATGGGTATGCCAAACCATTTATTTTTACGGCTCTAATAACGTTGGTAACCAGTTTATAATAGCAATAAGCCACCCCAGGGTTTGTGGTAGATGGCCAATATACCACGGCTAAGGGCTGTGTCCAGGCATTCCGAGTTGCTTCGTGCATAAGAACAGCCCTGAGCCATCTCAGCCCTTAGCCATCTCGGGCTTTATTACTTAAATATATTTGGTGGAATGCCATTGAACAAATTACCAGTGTGTTGTGAATAACATTAGCAACAATAGTGGAATGGTGGGTCGCCTTCAAAATAAAAGTCCCCATTGAAACTGATACTAATGGAAAAATTGTTGATACGTGCCACAATTGGACTAGATCATGTTTAGTGCTGACTCCATTTAGTCAACTGGTCGATTGTTGGGTCAATAGGCTGTTGGTCGGCCGAGATTTCTTTAGTTGAGCAGCCATATTTATTGTTCATGGTGTACAAGACACCTGTCTGTTTTGCGACAGTCTCAGTGGACTAATCCATTGTGTAGGCCGTGGGGGTGGCACAGTCCATCACTCTTAAGACATGTGATACTGAAATTGTATATGGTTATATTATGGGAAAATAATTGTGCAACACTAATAAATCAAATATTATTTTATAACATGCACTTTCTCCCGCGTTGGATATAGTTGCTGTCCATGGTTCTGAAACGATCTTCGGTGCGCCGTAGAATTGGCGCCTTTCCCTATGTTGCAATGTGCATAATAGCAAAATTAGACAGCATATTGGGATTGAGAACAAGCAGCAGAGACAAGGAAACAGCCCTTGCCTTAAACCCTATTTGGACGGAATTTGTTTTTCTGGGGGTCGTCGGATAATTCAATTATATGCACAAAACGCCACATCTGTAATTTCATTCCCGTCCGAATCAGCCATGTCAGTAATTTGTACATGGCAGGAGAGTAACCGTTCCAGCCAGAATAACCTACTGTTTGGTGAACTCCAAGGTCCTCTGATAATACTAGTCCCATGTGAATCAGAGTAACCTACTGTTTGGTGAACTCCAAGGTCCTCTGATAATACTAGTCCCATGTGAATCAGAGTAACCTACTGTTTGGTGAACTCCAAGGTCCTCTGATAATACTAGTCCCATGTGAATCAGAGTAACCTACTGTTTGGTGAACTCCAAGGTCCTCTGATAATACTAGTCCCATGTGAATCAGAGTAACCTACTGTTTGGTGAACTCCAAGGTCCTCTGATAATACTAGTCCCATGTGAATCAGAGTAACCTACTGTTTGGTGAACTCCAAGGTCCTCTGATAATACTAGTCCCATGTGAATCGACATCCCTGTGTTTTCAGAGAAATGTCTGAGTTTGACAGGTGTTGCTCACGGTTTGAGCAAGAGAACAATAACTGATTTGATAAATTGAACCAAGTGCTACTCATAGCCTATATATGAAGGGCCTACGTGTATTACCGTACACAGTGAATGCTTTTGTTCATATGTTTTGTGTGTATGAATTGAATATTGCCAAATGCACCAGTAAAAAATATTATGGCTATTTAATGTAACCCTTGCTGTTAATAGATCGCAAAGCAGCATAAAACAGACTTAAACGTTTGGAAATGATAAGTTCACATCCATAGCCTAAAAATGCAGTGCAAGTGCACTGTTTAGCTCACATCTGAAGGCTTGGGGGCATTTAGGACGTCTACTGCAGATCGCTAAAATATCCTAAAGGTTATGATCACACATTTTCAATTGAAATATTATGGCGACACTATACCAAAGATGGTTTAGAAACTTGGGAACCAAGCACCGATTATGATTTTTCAGCGCTGATACCGATTATTGGAGGACCAAAAAAAGCAGCTACCGATTAATCGGCTGATTCATTATTTAAAATATATATATGCATTTGTAATAATGACATTTAAAATTAACACTTTTTAAAAACTTAATATAATTCATAAATAAAATCTATTTAGTCTCAAATAAATAATGACACATGTTCAATTTGGTTTAAATAATGCAAAAACACAGTATTGGAGAACAAAGTAAAAGTGCAATATATGCCATGTAAAAAAAGCCAAATTTAAGTTCCTGGCTCAGAACATGAGAACATATGAAAGCTGGTGGATCAATATTCCCAGTTCTTCAATATTCCCAGTTAAGAAGTTTTAGGTTGTAGTTATTATAGGACTATTTCTCACTATACCATTTGTATTTCATATACCTTTGACTATTGGATGTTCTTATAGGCACTTTAGTATTTCCAGCCTAATCTCGGGAGTTGATTAGGCTTGAAGTCATAAACAGCGCTGTGCTTCAAGCATTGCTAAGAGCTGCTGGCAAACGCAGTAAAGTGCTGTTTGAATGAATGCTTACGAGCCTGCTGCTGCCTACCACCGCTCAGTCAGGCTGCTCTATCAAAGACTTAATTATAATATAATAAACACAGAAATTACAAGCCTTTGGTCATTAATATGGTCAAATCTGGAAACTATAATTTCGAAAACAAAACATTTATTCTTTCAGTGAAATATACGGAAATGTTCCGTATTTTATCGAACGGGTGGCAACCCTAAGTCTAAAGTTTGCTGTTACATTGCACAACCTTCAATGTTATGTCATAATTATGTAAAATTCTGGTGCCTCTCGCCCGACACGTTGTCTTGTTGAATGGTTCTTACTATCCGGAATCCTTGGGATGTTCCAACCCCATTTACATTTTAAATGGTGAGGGTTTGGTTAAGGTTATTTTTTGTTGTTATGTCTCTGAATGCATTTGAAAGACTGAGGTTGAGGAATAGACTTCGCAAAGAGCAAATTTAACACCAGATTTTGCAGGCTTCACTAAAGGGCTGTAACGTTAACGTAACCACAGAGTTGAATGGCACTTGCTTTACATTTGGGCATAGCATCCATTGTTTGAGCTGGCAAGCTTTTAGCTACTCAGCACTCCCGTAGAAGCAGTAACAGTTTAGTTCACAGTAGTTCTCTCCTCTCCGACTGGTGTAGTTGCATTGGGTGATCGTGTCCAGTCTTGCTATAGCATTTCGCTACACTCGCATTAACATCTGCTAACCATGTGTATGTGACAAATAAAATTTGATTTGATTTATAGCGCCAAGGCAAAATAGGCATATTGCCATGTAAAGAGCGCCCTCTTCAGACAAATAATGAAATGCAAAAAAATATATATAATTCATTGAACACTTTTTTCAGTGTTTTCCCCGCATCTTATATCGGTCCTTTTCGGTGGATTAAATGATGACGCAAATATATCCGTAAAAGGCTAATATCGGGCAAAGTATTTAATTTATTTATGTTTTTTTTTTATTTATCATTTTATTATATAGTTTTTTAAATAATATCGGTCAACTGATAAAATGGGTATTTTCTAAGCCCATCGACCCACCACCACCCACTTCCCTTCATAGCTGATGCACCTTGTGTTTCTACTGAAGGTTGACAGTGGGTGTGGCTTGACATTAAACTGCTCCAACCAGAAGACTTTTAAACACTGAAGTTCCTCCTGACATGTCTGTGTTTTGCATTCTTGCTGGTGTGTGTGTTTTGCATTCTTGCTGGTGTGTGTTTTGCATTCTTGCTGGTGTGTGTGTTTTGCATTCTTGCTGGTGTGTGTTTTGCATTCTTGCTGGTGTGTGTTTTGCATTCTTGCTGGTGTGTGTTTTGCATTCTTGCTGGTGTGTGTTTTGCATTCTTGCTGGTGTTTGTGTGTTTGTGTTTTGCATTCTTGCTGGTGTTTGTGTGTTTTTGTTTTGCATTCTTGCTGGTGTTTGTGTGTTTTTGTTTTGCATTCTTGCTGGTGTGTGTGGTTGTGTTTTGCATTCTTGCTGGTGTGTGTGTTTGTGTTTTGCATTCTTGCTGGTGTTTGTGTTTTGCATTCTTGCTGGTGTTTTTGTTTTGCATTCTTGCTGGGATCAAAAACAAGGTTGAGGTCATCACTGGTGTCACCAGAGGGAATGAGTAGGGCTGTTGTGGTGACTGTATTACCACCAAATCGGCAGTGATGAGTCATGACCGCAGTAAAACTCCACGTGACCGTTGAGTCATAGTAATCTCCTTTTATGCACTCTGGACATACTTTGGTAGTACTCAACTTGCTAATGACCATCAGGTCCTAATGGTCTGGTACTCAGGGCTCTATTGTCCCTCTAACCACTCTAACATCAATGCAAATGAAATCGATAATTACATGAAACACTTATAAAAACAGTAATCCTGCTTTTAAAACTCACAATGTGGTGATCAATTCGAAGAAAGAAGTTCAACAGCAGGTTGAAACTGAGTGTAAAACATGGTTGTTGTGGATGTTGTTGTAAAGCCTAACACAACAGACAGCGATTTCTAAGGTGGTGATTCATTCAAAACACCATTAGAGCTAATGTATAGGCGTATGAGCCTAAGCCTGGGGGGGATAAAAACGTAATTATGACTATGCCTTTTACAATACAGTCGTGACCAAAAGTTTTGAGAATGACACAAATATTAATTTCCACAAAGTTTACTGCTTCAGTGTCTTTAGATATTTGTCAGATGTTACTATGGAATACTTAAGTATAATTACAAGCATTTCATAAAGTGTCAAAGGCTTTTATTGATAATTAGATGAAGTTGATGCAAAGAGTCAATATTTGCAGTGTTGACCCTTCTTTTTCATGACCTCTGCAATCCGCCCTGGCATGCTGTCAATTAACTTCTAGGCCACATCCTGACTGATGGCAGCCCATTCTTGCATAATCAATGCTTGGAGTTTGTCAGAATTTGTGGGTTTTTGTTTGTCCACCCGCCTCTTGGGGATTGACCACAAGTTCTCAATGGGATTAAGGTCTGGTGAGTTTCCTGGCCATGGACCTAAAATATTGATGTTTTGTTCCTCGAGCCACTTAGTTATCACTTTTGCCTTAGGGCAATGGGCTCCATCATGCTGGAAAAGGCATTGTTCATCACCAAACTGTTCCTGGATGGTTGGGAGAAGTTGCTCTCTGAGGATGTGTTGGTACCATTCTTTATTCATGGCTGTGTTCTTAGGCAAAATTGTGAGTGAGCCCATTCCCTTGGTTGAGAAGCAACCCCACACATGAATGGTCTCAGGATGCTTTACTGTTGGCATGACACAGGGCTGATGGTAGAGCTCACCTTGTCTTCTCTGGACAAGCTTTTTTCCGGGTGCCCCAAACAAATCGGAAAGGCGATTCATCAGAGAATTACTTTACCCCAGTCCTCAGCAGTCCAATTCCTGTACCTTTTGCAGAATATCAGTCTGTCCCTGATGTTTTTCCTGGAGAGAAGTGGCTTCTTTGCTGCCCTTCTTGACATCAGGCCATCCTCCAAAAGTCTTCACCTCACTGTGCGTGCAGATGCACTCACACCCACCTGCTGCTATTCCTGAGCAAGCTCTGTACTGGTGGTGCCCTGATCCCGCAGCTGAATCAACTTTAGGAGACGGTCCTGGCGCTTGCTGGACTTTCTTGGGCGCCATGAAACCTTTACAACAATTGAACCGCTCTCCTTGAAGTTCTTGATGATCCGATAAATGGTTGATTTAGGTGCAATCTTACTGGCAGCAATATCCTTGCCTGTGAAGCCCTTTTTGTGCAAAGCAATGATGACTGCATGTGTTTCCTTGCAGTTAATCATGATTGACAGGGGAAGAACAATGATTCCAAGCACCACCCTCCTTTTGAAGCTTCCAGTCTGTTATTCGAACTCAATCAGCATGACGGAGTGATCTCCAGCCTTGTCCTCGTCAACACTCACACCTGTGTTAACGAGAGAATCACTGACATGATGTCAGCTGGTCCTTTTGTGGCAGGGCTGAAATGCAGTGGAAATGATTTTTTGGGGGATTCAGTTCATTTGCATGGCAAGGAGGGACTTTGCAATTCATCTGATCACTCTTCATAACACTCTGGAGTATATGCAAATTGTTTTCATACAAACTGAGGCAGCAGACTTTGTGAATTAATATTGGTGTCATTCTCAACTTTTGGCCACGACTGTACATAGCCTACCACACATGGCAGAAAAACATGAAACTGATTTTCGATATCTTTGGTACATAATTGGTTTAACCTATACTCTAACATTTTTACACATTTGAGTAAACACCTTTTTCAGTGTGGACTGTATTATGCATACTGGATGGACTGGTTACCTTATGCTATGCTCCAAAATGTATATCTAGGAGAGAACCTATATCCCTAGGTGATGCTGTTGGTTCATTGATTGTGATGGGAGGCTTACAGGTAGCCTACAATTATAGTAAATTTGATTTAGAGTTGCATAGTAATAGGGATTGAAAAAAAATATTTTCATAATTAATTAGGTGGCAATTTACCTTTTTAGCTAAACATAATGTCTCACCACCATGCGTTTCCATCTCCTCTCTCTCCTTTATTCCTTTCTCGAGCGTGCAGAGGGGCTGTCAACAGTTTAGTGATATTTTTCATTGCGAAAACATGTTTCTATCGACGTTCCCGACCAGATTTCACTTGGTTTCCCAAATGAACCACTGGGTAGCTCCAGGAACAGGGTTGGAGAGCTCATGGCATATACAGAGTACTGGGTAGCTCCAGGAACAGGGTTGGAGAGCTCATGGCATACAGAGTACTGGGTAGCTCCAGGAACAGGGTTGGAGAGCTCATGGCATACAGAGTACTGGGTAGCTCCAGGAACAGGGTTGGAGAGCTCATGGCATATGAACCACTGGGTAGCTCCAGGAACAGGGTTGGAGAGCTCAGCATACAGAGTACTGGGTAGCTCCAGGAACAGGGAACCACTGGGTGCTCCAGGAACAGAGCTCATGGCATATGAACCACTGGGTAGCTCCAGGAACAGGGTTGGAGAGCTCATGGCATATGGAGTTAGGGCGGTATATCACCAGTCAGCGAGAGCATGTTCCTCAAACAGTAGTTGATGCATGGAGTCAAATAAGTGTTTATTTCTCATCTGCTCATATTAAGCACAGCTCCGCCATAACACCGAAGTAGCTTACCAGGCATAATTGGAAAAATGGACCGGCAGGAGAGCGTGCAGCAACCATTCTCTATTCGAGTGCAGACGGATGACGTCTTTTTTCCCTGCCGCTCTTACTGACCATTTGATAATAAAGACGAGATGAAATTGAGAATAGTCTGATGCGTGAAAATGGGATCACTTGAGAGAACAGCTGTGCAGCCTGAGGCGAGCTTTTATTGCGACTTTCTCAACTCATCAATAGCCTGTAGTCTCGTCATTTAGCCCATGATATGTTTTGATTTCTAAGACATTTTAAGGTTTGTATCATTCACAACTAAAGTTGCCCAATAACTCTTAAATATAGTAAATGATCCATTTTATGCTTTCTATTTCATTCAGCAAAGTTTAGTTATATTCTTCTTACTATGAAATGTATGTAAAATAATGGCACAGGACTTATAAGCATATCTTGTCTGCTAAATGAACAAGCCTACAGCCTATGGCACACAGCCAGATAACATACAGTAAGCCAACACATTCTGTTATTCGGAAATACATTTTCTTCATGTCATGTTTCTTTAGACCGGACTAAAATAAATAATGGATGTATATTGAATTGATTTATTAGACTTTGTTAAAATGTAGATTTTCCAAAGGTGCGCATCAGTGGCTTGTAGGCATGGAGGCCTGGAGATGTTAATTAACAGTCGATTACCATGAGACCGGCAGGCTTTTGCATGACAATACATTCCACTCTTACTTAGTTATACTGTCAGCTGTCTATATGTTCTGTTCAGTTTGTCAATTTTGTGTAGCCTAACGGCATATGAACTGGCCTCAGGTTGCCTATCTAATTATCCCCCCCATTCTCCACAAACTGAGGAGTCTCCCTTTTCTGGTTGTCATGACAATGCTATTACCCTGGCCTCTGTCCTGTCAGGCTGCTGGCTGTCCTAACTCACCCTACACTTTGGGCATGCACACTCAACACAAAGCAAATAACGGACACTTTGTCATGTGACTGAATTCATATTCTAATGCATCACAATTTTCTTCGTCATAAAATGTCAAGTTATGTTAATTGAATGATTGAAAATAGCCCATCGATCTGACGTGAAACTGGCGTATGCTCACTGTTGTTGACTTTAGCCAGCACAGACACCTGTCATCATGTCCCAGTTTATTAAAACAAAACTGAAGTTAACGTGTGTCACTACTATGCGTGTATGTGTGGTGTGTGCATTGCTGTTTGTTTTCCTATCAGAAGGGTGTGCTGGGGTGTTCATCGAAGTCTCTAGAATGCTGAGAGTAGTCAGGCGGACTGTTTGAGAGAAAGGAGGCCATGAGGAGAGAGGGCGGGAGGGAGAGGGAAAGACGCAAGGGCTGGGCGTTATCTTGGCTTGCTCCCGACACGGCCGAGCCACTGCAGGGGCAATGCGTCTGTCCGATCTCTGCAGAGCGGAAGAGAGAGAGAGAGCGAGAGAGAGAATAAGAGGCGTTCAGTTTCTCATTCTTCCTTTATCAGTTGAGATTTGTATCTGAGACCGGAGTGACTGCTGCTGGCTTCATGGCCACCATTGAAATTCAAGACCTAGGGCAACAGCGGGAGACAAGCCGTCTGCCTAGGGAAACTTTGGCCACCACCTCTCCTCAGGTACTGATCGGACATAGCAAAGACAGTTGGACAGACAAGGCTCTGGATAAGGAGCCTAGAACACCTTGACTCACTGATTATAACTAACGTTGGGTTTCAGTTTGCTGGTTAGCCTATGTCCTCTCATTTTGAGAATTTCAATTGAGTAGCTGGATATGGTGGACTGTTAATCTAACTCTGGTCAGTTGATTGGTTTTAGTTTATTTTCATGATAATTAGTCACTGAATTCCGGCACGCGTTGTTTGTGTGTAAGACATTTATTTTTTGTCTTGAAGGACTGGGTTAATTTGGTAAATTTGATTGGTTTTAACTGGACTCCATGGTAATTGAATCACTGAATTCAGGCCTGTGTACTGCATGCGTTGTGCGACTGGGTTGTGTTCATGAAACCGAGGGTTTGTGTTACTTGAATTGAGCTGGATTAAATTAATGGCACTGACCAATATTTATGAAAAATAATACATGCAAGAGAGTCAGGTTTGCATTTGGCATGGTAAACCTCCACAGATGTCAAATGTTTTGACACAGGCTTTCCAATGCGTCATTGACTGGATGACAGCCATTTTGATTTAGCCTAATCCAGACATGATTGTCTTGGTAATGTTCCAGAGTAGGATTTGGGACTTGTATGACTGTTTTGTGATGATTTGTGGAAAAAAAGATTAACAATAGAGCTCAATATTTTGTCATGTAGCCTAATCTCAGTCTTGTAGATAGTTTTAACAGTGGATGGTGGGTTTGCGAATGAATTCGAATCCCCCCTTGGGCATGCTGTCGATTGGCCAGGACTCTGAGGGAGCTGTAAGAGGTCAAGGTTCACTCGAGGGAAGGGAACTGAAGCATTGTTGGGCCCATATCCTTTTCCTTTCTGCTGCGCTGCTTTTCCTCTTTGCACATGCGTCTGGACTGTGTATCGTTCTATATGATTTCAATCACTTTCTGACTGCAACCCTTTTGATTTGAATAACACCTTTCATACATGTTTGCCCAAAGTAAAAGTGGTAATGAAGTTACTATTCATGAAGCATTCGGGAGATAGAGGTGCTCAAAGTTGACCAATTTTGCGTACCCCACCCTTCCATGAGACTTCCAATGTGTTCATCACTGAAAAAGATAAAACGGTTGCGTTTGATATCATTTGAAAGCTTACAAACATGGTTGTCAAACTATTCTATAATTTCTCGAAAATGTAATGAAGAAATTGACAATTAGGGTTTAATGTCTATCTAAAAATGCAGGGTGTCATTTAAATCAGAAATATAATTCATAGAATGGACTTAACCCTTCAGAACCTTGCAATGTAGCTGGTTACACCATTTTGACATGTACATTTAGTTGAATCTTCAACATGCAATTACTACCAGTAAAATGGCTGCCGGTTCACCCACCGTCGAATGTCAACTTGAATGGGTATGTCTATTCTATTATCTGTATTTCTATGATTCAATAGGTTTTCTATGGAAGATTGACAGTTCCATTTAACAGTGGATATTCCCACTCAAGTCAAAATTATTTGTGTGGACCTCCAGCCATCTTTGTGGTACCATTTTTTGAAAGTTGAAATTTCAACTTTATTCACGTTTTAGTACAATGGTGGCGCAAACTTTCCCCTTAAAGTCAGGACGGTGGAGTCCCTGCCCATCTTTCGAAAACGACTGAAACCAATTTGATTAGTAACTTTAAATAACTCTCACGGCGCCGTCAATGAAATATAAAGGTACATATGATTGTGACGTTGTCTCAGCTAGCTATCTTAAGATAAATGCACTAATTGTAAGTCGCTCTGGATAAGAGCATTGCTGAATGACTAAAATGTCATATTTATCCGCCAAAACACGACACCCTGTAGTGAAGTATGCTGTGTCTCAACCGATGGCAGGCACAACAAACACCTCAGATAATGTCAAATAGAGTCTAAGCAAAAAAACATTTTTAAAGCCAAAAGTTTTCTCAATAAATCAGTTTGACAACCTTTGTAAGCTTTCGAATGACATTACACTAAACCGTTTATATTTTTCAGTGATGAAGACGTGGCTGTCTCGTGTTAGGGTGTGGTATGCAAAATGGGTTTACTTGTTTTGGCATCCAGGTCCAAAAAGTCCCTTTCTGACCACTTCTAACTTGTATGGAAGGTTTCGTTCAAATTTAAAATGGGTGCAGTCAAAGTGATTGAAATCATATGGAATGTACCAGAGATGATACAGTATGAAGATGGGCAGAATCTGCTTCTCCGATAGAAATTCCTGATCACGCTTGTAGGTGATGTCATGGCTATGTTAGCTCATTGGCAGAGACATGTTATCAGATCTAACGATCTGCGAATTTGAAAGCCTTCAAATCAAAGGCACTCCTTTTGATGTAAAGTTGTTTTTAATGAAAACGTGTTGGTCACTTTCACAAGGTTGTAGTAATGACAGTTTCAGCTTCTGAAGACATTGGCTCCAATTTTTAGGTTTTGTATTTAGATGTTGAGAAAGTTAACGGAAGGACACATTTTTCACTTCTCCCATTGGCTTGCAAAACCCCAAGTCTGCCGAGTCTGCTTAGCAAGCATTCCTGGACGTCTCGCGATGTTGCGCCTTTGGGTTTAGAAACTCTGCTTGTACTGTGGCCCTGCCGTTTCCTGTAAATATGTTAGTGAGAAGCTATGTTTCCATGGGAACCAGGAAGGGGCTGTTATGTGACTTCATCGGTTTTCCACTGTCTCTCAGGACTCCCTTTGGGAATGAGACTGGGCCTTTAGGATAGAGTGCTCTACTACTCTACCGAATGGTGCTTTTCTGAGTTAATTTGGCAAGGGTTCTTGTCTTGGACTGTTTATTCTCAAGGTTACACCCAAGCTTAACTTCATTCCTCATTCTCTTTTTTTATGTATTTTTATCTCATTCTGTAGCCTAATCATTTGGACAAGTCAGTCATACATGGTCAAGAATTAAGAAAAAAAAGCTTTTCCATAACCTGGTACTCAAGTTTTTCTCACTTGCCTGTGGAAATTTGAACATATAAGGTAGGGATGTCAAAGTGAAACCGTGAAAGCAACTTTTTTTCCACCTCGGTAGAATCCTTATTTGTTCTCCATCAAATCCAAATTAATTAATTTATGCCAGGAAGCCAGCAAGGACTTCGCAGCGCTCAAATGAATTATCTAGGTCGTGGTACTATGCGTGGCAGTAATTCTAATGGAGCAAATTGATACCCCTCACCTCCCCTCCTTCTCATTCACTCCCACCCACCCACATTTTGCATTCTCTCTCCGTAGAGCGATTTCTCTCTGCACACTTGGGCAGCGATGGGAGCCACACAGGGCTCTAAAAATATCTCTGGCCTCCTCGAATGGAATCTGTGGCATATCTTTATGAGAAAGACCTGATTTTAAAATTGTGAGAGGGTGGGAATAGATACTGTATTGTCAAAGCATCGCTGCCGTGGTGGGAATATGAGACTCTTAATTTTTAAATTATTTTTTACCCCTTTTCTCCCCAATTTTGTGATATCCAATTAGTAGTTAGACTTGTCTCATCGCTGCAACTCTCGTACAGATTCAGGAGAGGCGAAGGTCGAGAGTCATGCATCATTCGAAACACTGCTTCTTGACACATTGCTCGCTTAACCCGGAAGCCAGCCATACCAATGTCTCGGAAGAAACACCGTACATCTGGCGACCGAAGTCAGTGACATCCCGGCCAGGCCAAACCCTCCCCGGACCCGGACGATGCTGTGCCAATTGTGTGCCGCCTCATGGGTCTCCTGGCCGCGGCCAGCTGCGACAAAGCCTGGGATCAAACCCGGGTCTGTAGTGACTCCTCTAGCACGGCAATGCAGTGCCTTAGACGGCTGCGCCACTCGAGAGGCCCAGACATCTCTATAATACAGAGATAATAGCCTGGGATCAAACCTGGGTCTGTAGTGACTCCTCTAGCACGGCAGTGCCTTAGACGGCTGCGCCACTCGAGAGGCCCAGACATCTCTATAATACAGAGATAATAGCCAAACCTCATTTGGAGACTTGCTCCTTCCTGGTCTCCTGTCCTCCATTACTAGGAGAAATATCTTATACATCACTCTAGACCAGATATAGCCCATTCCACCATCTTGTCCTTACCCCAACCCCTATTCAGCAAGCTGTTTAAGCCTGCCGATCATATATTTTATATAATATGCCTTCATAACATTAGCTATGTCTGAAAAGGTAGTGTGTGTGGTGATCACAAGTGGTTACTTCAGTGACGAAGAGCTATGGCAGACAGTAACTATGTGAAAATATTAGCTTTTGAGTAAATTTAGGATAATGTTTAGGTAACGTTTAGGATAATAACGTTTAGGATAATGTTGATTCCCTTCATTCAGGCGTCGGAGTGAATGGCTGCAGTTTCAGGGGCTCCTAACCAATTGTGCTATTTAAAAAAATATTTGTTCTGTATTCTTTAACTTATTTTGTGTTTCTGCTACTGTCTCTTATGACTGAAAATAGCTTCTGGATATCAGAACAGCGATTACTCACCTCGAACTGGACAAAGATTTCTTTCTTTAATGAGTCTGACGTGAAGGATATACTGTTGCTTCCAGACCAGGCCCAAATCCCCATCATTTGCATTAAGAATAAACGGAGATACAGGGGCCGCAACGTGCAATCACTGGAGAATAAACTGGATGAGCTCTGTTTGAGACTATCCTACCAACGTGGCTGAAGGACTACACGGATAATATGCAGTTGGTTTGGTTTTCCGTGCATCAGAAAGACAGAACGGCGACCTCCGGTAAAACGTATTCCACACACAGACGCGTACAAAGCTCACCCTTCATTTGGCACATCTGACCATAATTCTATCCTCTTGATTCCTGCTTACAAGCAAAAACTAAAGCAGGACGTACCAGTGACTCCCTCAATACGGAAGTGGTCAGATGATGCGGATGCTACGCTACAGGACTGTTTTGCTTGCACAGACTGGAATATGTTCCAGGATTCATCCAATTGCTTTGAGGAGTATACCACCTCAGTCACCGGCTTCATTAAGAAGTAAATTGACGATGTCGTCCCTACAGTGACCAAATGTACACATCCCAACCAGAAGCCATGGATTACAGGCAACATCTGTACTGAGCTAAAGGCTAGATAGAGCTGCCTCTTTCAAGGAGTGGGGGACTAATCCGGACACTTATAAGACATCCCGCTATGCCCTCAAATTAACCACCAAACAGGGAAAGTGTCAATACAGGACTAAGATTGAATCCTACTACACCGGCTCTGGTGCTCGTCGGATGTGGCAGGGCTTGCAAACTATTACTGACTACAAAGGGAAACCCAGCCGCGAGCTGCCCAGTGACACGAGCCTACCAGACAGGGTAAATGCCTTTTTTTTTATGCTCACTTCGAGGCAAGCAACACTAAAGCATGCATGAGAGCACCAGCTGTTCCGAACGACTGTGTCATCATGCTCTCCACAGCCGATGTGAGCAAGACCTTTAATAAACAGGTCAACATTCACAAGGCAGCGGGCCAGACGGATTACCAGGACGTGTACTCAGAGCATGCACGGACCAACTGGCAAGTGTCTTCGTTGACATTTTCAACCTCTACCTGACCAAGTATGTAATACCTACATGATTTAAGCAGACCACCATAGTCCCTGTTCCCAAGAACGCCTAACCTACCTAAATGACTACTGCCCTGAAGCACTCAGGTCTATAGCCATGAAGTGCTTTGAAGGCTGTTCATTGCTCACATAAACACCATAATGCCGGAAACCCATTCTAGACCCACTCCAATTTGCATACTGCCCCAACAGATCCACAGATGACTCAATTTCAATCGCACTCCACACTACCCTTTCCCACCTGGGTAAATGGAACACCTATGTGAGAATGTTGTTCATTGACTACAGCTCAGCGTTCAACACCATAGTGCCCACAAAGCTCATCACTAAGCTAAGGACCCTGGGACTAAACACCTCCCTCTGCAACTGGATCCTGGACTTCCTGATGGGCTGCCCCCAGGTGGTAAGGGTAGGCAACAACACATCTGCCACGCTGATCCTCAACATGGGGGCCCCTCAGGGGTGTGTGCTTAGTCCCCTCCTGTACTCCCTGTTCACCCATGACTGCGTGACCAAGCACGACTCCAACACCGTCAAGTTTTGCTGACGACACAACAGTGGTAGGCCTGATCACCGACAACGATAAGACAGCCTATAGGGAAGGAGGTTAGAGACCTGGCAGTGTGGTGCCAAGACAACAACCTCTCCCTCAATGTGAGCAAGACGATGGAGTTGATCGTGAACTACAGGAAAAGGAGGGCCGAACACGACCCCACTCACATTGACGGGGCTGTAGTGGAGCGGGTCGAGAGTTTCAAGTTCCTTGGTGTCCAACAAACTATCATGGTCCAAACTAGAGGTCGACCAATTAATCGGAATGGCTGATTAATTAGGGCCGATTTCAAGTTTTCATAACAATCGGAAATCGGTATTTTTGGGTGCCGATTTGCCAATATATATATATATATATATATATATATTTATACCTTTATTTAACTAGGCAAGTAAGTTAATTAAGAACACATTCTTATTTTCAATGATGGCCTAGGAACGGTGGCTTAACTGCCTTGTTCAGGGGCAGAACGACAGATTTTCACCTTATCAGCTCGGTGATCCAATCTTGCAACCTTACAGTTAACTAGTCAATAACGCAATAGTTGTTCCCCTTGCTCTGCATGGGTAACGCTGCTTCGATGGTGGCTGTTGTCATTGTGTTGCTGGTTCGAGCCCAGGGAGGAGCAAGGAGAGGGACGGAAGCTATACTGTTACACTGGCAATACTAAAGTGCCTATAAGAACATCCAATAGTCAAAGGTTAATGAAATACAAATGGTATAGAGGGAAATAGTCCTATAATTCCTATAATAACTACAACCTGAAACTTCTTACCTGGGAATATTGAAGACTCATGTTAAAAGGAACCACCAGCTTTCATATGTTCTCATGTTCTGAGCAAGGAACTGAAACGTTAGCTTTCTTACATAGCACATATTGCACTTTTACTTTCTTCTCCAACACTTTGTTTTTGCATTATTTAAACCAAATTGAACATGTTTCATTATTTATTTGAGGCTAAATAGATTTTTATTGATGTATTATATTAAGTTAAAATAAGTGTTCATTCAGTATTGTTGTAATTGTCATTACAAATACATAAAAAAAAAAAAAAGGCAGATTAATCGGTATCGGCCTTTTTGGGTCCTCCAATAATCGGTATCGGCCTTTTGGGGTCCTCCAATAATCGGTATCGGCCTTTTGGGTCCTCCAATAATCGGTATCGGCCCTTTGGGTCCTCAATAATCGGTCGGCCTTTTGGGGTCCTTTTTTGGGTCCTCCAATAATTTTGGGTCGGTATCGGCCTTTTGGGTCCTCCAATAATCGGTATCGGCCTTTTGGGTCCTCCAATAATCGGTTTTGGGTCCTCCATCGGGTCCTCCAATAATCCCCTTTTGGGTCCTCCAATAATCGGTATCGGCCTTTTGGGGGTCCTCCTCAATAATCGGTATCGGCCTTTTGGGTCCTCCAATAATCGGTATCGGCCTTTTGGGTCCTCCAATAATCGGTATCGGCCTTTTGGGTCCTCCAATAATCGGTATCGGCCTTTTGGGTCCTCCAATTTATCGGCCTTTTTGTCCTCAATAATCGGTATCGGCCTTTGGGTCCTCCAATAATCGGTATCGGCCTTTTGGGTCCTCCAATAATCGGTATCGGCCTTTTGGGTCCTCCAATAATCGGTCCTCCATCGGCCTTTTGGGTCCTCCAATAATCGGTTTTGGGTCCTCCATCGGCCCTTTTGGGTCCCTCCAATAAATAATCGGTATCGGCCTTTTGGGTCCTCCAATAATCGGTATCGGCCTTTTTGGGTCCTCTAATCCAATAATCGGTATCGGCCTTTTTTGGGTCCTCAATAATCGGTATCGGCCTTTTGGGTCCTCCAATAATCGGTATCGGTATCGGCCTTTTTGGGTCCTCCAATAATCGGTATCGGCCTTTTTGGGTCCTCCAATAATCGGTATCGGCCTTTTTGGGGTCCTCCAATAATCGGTATCGGCCTTTTGGGTCCTCCAATAATCGGTATCGGCCTTTTGGGTCCTCCAATAATCGGTATCGGCCTTTTTGGGTCCTCCAATAATCGGTATCGGCCTTTTTGGGTCCTCCAATAATCGGTATCGGCCTTTTGGGTCCTTTTTGGGTCCTCCAATAATCGGTATCGGCCTTTTGGGTCCTCCAATAATCGGTATCGGCCTTTTTGGGTCCTCCAATAATCGGTATCGGCCTTTTTGGGTCCTCCAATAATCGGTATCGGCCTTTTTGGGTCCTCCAATAATCGGTATCGGCCTTTTTGGGTCCTCCAATAATCGGTATCGGCCTTTTTGGGTCCTCCAATAATCGGTATCGGCCTTTTGGGTCCTCCAATAATCGGTATCGGCCTTTTTGGGTCGGCCTTTTGGGTCCTCCAATAATCGGTATCGGCCTTTTTGGGTCCTCCAATAATCGGTATCGGCCTTTTTGGGTCCTCCAATAATCGTTTCGGCCTTTTTGGGTCCTCCAATAATCGGTATCGGCGTTGATAAAAATCATAATCGGTCGACCTCTATTTGATAGAACACACCAAACACACCAAGACCGTCCTTTAGAGGGCACGAGGAGACGGAAAAGATTTGGCATGGGTCCCAAGATCCTCAAAGTGCTACAGCTGCACCATCGAGAGCATTCTGACTGGTTGCATCACCGCCTGGTATGGCAACTCTTTGGCATCTGACCGTAAGGCGCTGCGTAGGGTAGTGTGTACAGCCCAGTACATCACTGGGGCTAAGCTTCCTCCCAGTAAGATCTCTATACTAAAAGGTGTCAGACTTCAGTCACCCAAGTCAGACTATTCTCTCTGCTACCGCTCGGCAAGTGGTACCGGAGCACCAAGTCTCGGTCCAAAAGGCTCCTTAACAGCTTCTACCCCCAAGCCATAAGACTACTGAACAATTAATCAAATTGCCATCCGAACTATTTACATTATTTTTACACTGCTGCTTCTCACTGTTTAATATCTATGCATAGTCACTTTACCCCTATCTAAATGTACAAATTACCTCGACTAATCTGTCCCCCTGCACATTTACTCGGTACCGGTACCCCCTGTATATAGCCTCGTTATTGTTATTATTTTAACTTTAGTTAATTTAGTGAATATTTTCTTAACTCTATTTTCTTAACTGCATTGTTGGTTAAGGGCTTGTAAGCATTTCACTCTAAGGTCTACCTACACCTGTTGTATTCGGCACATGTGACAAATAAAATTAGATTTGCATTGGAAAAACACAGACGTTGAATGCACCTCTGCTAAATGACTGAAGGGGGGGACGTGAGGGAACGATGAGTCTTCTAGAGAACCTTGAAACCGCTGAGACATGCATAACAACAAAACGCTTCAAGTGTGCCGGCCTGTGCTTGAGTACTGACATAATGTCTTTGTTTGTCAAAAGATGTCCTATGAACTTGGTACTGAAGTGGCAATTTAGCCAGCTACCAGGGCCAGTATTTAACCCATACATCTCACCTGCTATCAAGGCCTATAGTTAGCAAGACGATCCATCCTTCATGTGGTCTAGTACAGTGTGTTTAGTGGCCTCACCTCAACAGGATGCGAGTCCACTACCTCAAGAAACAACCTCTGTATGTGTACAGTAGGCCAGTCCTAAACACTGTTGGGTAGAAGTCTTAACCACCATGGAGCATTTTTTATTGATGCTTGCACTGTTTAGAAATCAGGTGGTTGGACTTTGACTGACTTATCGCCTTGCGTGGTGTTTCTGTCTCTTCTTAACACGAAAATTGAATGTGCTTGTTGGAGAGAGAGCAAGGGTTACATAAACTGTGAGCTTCTAAGGAAGTCTTCCGCTCTGCTGTTTAGTAGTTGTGTGTGTGTGTGTGTGTGAAGGAGGGAAAGTGTCATAGAGAGGGAGGTGGTAGATGGAGGTGGTTGGTGTTATCTACCATTCACACCATTCGGAGTCGAGTGCTATCTGCTATTGCAGAAGCACTGTGCTAGAGGGCTTTCTGGCGGTCGAAGATACAACCTGTACTATGAAATGGCCTCCTCTCTCCAAGTTAATTCATGTAATTTGATAAATACTACCAAATGTATTTTGGTCTGTAATGTAGCCATTTACTTGACACCTGGAACTGCACACAGATTAAATGTACTTTTAAGCCACTCGTCAAAGAGGCCAAACTCTTTGCAGGTTGTGTGATTTCAAGTTTACACCAAAGCCGCAAATTTTACAGATATTGTTGTCTCTCCTTCTACAATAACTTTGGCGCATTGTGTCAAAGAGCAGCACAGTCTCTCCCAGGAGAGGCCGGTGCCCCAAAGACACATGTTCCAAAGACTGTTTTCTCATTGGTCCAGAGAGCTGTCCCTCAGCCCAGTTAGCAGACTAGTCAAGAAGTGTGTGCATTTATGCTCTCAGGCAGATATCAGAGCAGAACGTGTCTCGGTTAGCTAAATTCTGGGATGATTTAATCCGTCAGTGAATTGGGACTGGTGTGTGGGGGGGATATCAACTAGTCTGTTGCTTTTTACAGAAAATGGGCCAATGTAGAGAGGCTAGTAATCAGCTTAGTCAGACAGCCTGACTCGTGGTGTTTTTCACAATCTAGTCTGTTATTTCTGCCATTTCTATCTCTATGTAGCTGTGTTTGTTTCGATGGCAGTGGCAATGTACTCCCAAGAGCTATTCAGAACACTCTGGTGGTGTCTCCTCCGTGGGTTAGCTTAATGGTGTGAAGGATGGAGGTTGTTTTGGGAGAAATGGAATCAGGCCTGGTCTGTTGTGTGTTGAGGAGAGCCAGCCAGCTCAGAAGCCCCTTTGTGGAACAGACCAGGCAGTGGCTCCTGGATCTGCTGAATGGAAAGCCACCATACAGCACATGTGTCTGCTGACACCACTAATCCTACTGTCAGATGGGGACCATTTCACTCTTTCACCTTCCATCTCTTTCTCATCCCTCTTTCTCTCAGTCTGAATGGAAAGCCACCATCCTGCTGACACCACTAATCCTACTGTCAAATGGGGACCATTTCACTCTTTCACCTTCCATCTCTTTCTCATCCCTCTTTCTCTCGGCCTGAATGGGAGCTGTGCTCTAACAGTGTGCCTCTCATCTGGTCTAGCAGTCCCCCGTGCCCATTTGACTGATTGACTGTTAGTGATATTTTGTCTTTGTCTCTCTGTGTGTGTTACCCTTTGCTCATGGTGTTCACTGACAGATCAATGTTCTGTCCCTCCTTACTGAAAGTCATTAGGATTAATTAATTAATAATTAATTAGGATTCACTTTTCACTGAATTCTGTTCATGTTCATCATATCACATTGTCTTATCCATGTCTGTTGTGAGACACCATATCTGTATCTTTAATTATGGAAGCACTTGAGAACAAGTTGGAAGTAAAATGGCTAAGACAAAATGTCTTAAACCAGTGTATGAAAGCGGTATGAGATGGTCTGTTAGAACTGGGTGAGAGACTCATGCTCACACATTCCTGACCTGAGATGAAGGGGCTGTGAGTTTTCTAGCTATGGTGTTCAGCTGGACTGGCCTCCCTCCACCATGGCCTGGTCAGGGTGTATCAGAGGTCACAGTGACCTGATAAGCCACAGTGTAGGTAACGCCGCCCTGAGAGACTCCAGATTTAGGGCTGGGGCGACACAGATTTAATTTGAATTTACAGTACCAGTCAAAAGTTGAGACACTTACTCATTCAAGGGTTTTTCTTAAATAGTAAAAATGTGTACATTGTAGAATAATAGTGATGTAAAAAGTGTTAACCTGTTAGTGATCCCTTTAGCGGGATTGATTTGACAACATCCAGTGAAATTGCAGAGCACCAAATTCAAACTAAATCAATATTCAAGATTCATGAAAATATAAGTGTAATACATTATAATAAAGCTGAACTTCTTGTTAATCCAGCCGCTGTGTCAGATTTCAAAAAGGCTTTACGGTGAAAGCAGACCATGCGATTATCTGAGGACAGCGCCCCGCATACAAACACAAAAATCATTTTCAACCAGGCAGGTGGCGACACAAAAGTCAGAAATAACGATATAATAAATGCCTTACCTTTGAAGATCTTCTTCTGTTGGCACTCCAATATGTCCCAGAAACATCACAAATGGTCCTTTTGTTCGATAAAGTCCTTCTTTATATCCCCAAAATGTCCATTATATTTGCGCGTTTGATTCAGAAATACACCGGTTCCAACTTGCCCAACATGACTACAAAGTATCTAATAAGTTACCTGTAAACTTGGGCCAAACATTTC
Source organism: Oncorhynchus nerka (assembly GCF_034236695.1). Taxonomy (NCBI): domain Eukaryota; kingdom Metazoa; phylum Chordata; class Actinopteri; order Salmoniformes; family Salmonidae; genus Oncorhynchus; species Oncorhynchus nerka. The sequence continues at coordinate 2,857,064 of NC_088414.1, read as the reverse complement.
AAACAATGTTCCTAATCCAACCTCGGGTACCCTAAAACAAAAATAATCAATCAAATTTAAGACGGAATAAACTGTTTCCAATACCGGATAAAAACAACGTGAAGCGCGTTCCAGTTCACACTCACCAAACAGTATTTATTTTATTTTTTTATTTCACCTTTATTTAACCAGGTAAGCAAGTTGAGAACAAGTTCTCATTTACAATTGCGACCTGGCCAAGATAAAGCAAAGCAGTTCGACACATACAACGACACAGAGTTACACATGGAGTAAAACAAACATACAGTCAATAATACAGTAAAAAAACAAAAAAACAAGTCTATATACAATGTGAGCAAATTAGGTGAGAAGGGAGGTAAAGGCAAAAAAGGCCATGGTGGAGTTCAGTAGAGTCCACATGGAGTGACACTTACAAAGAACAGCCATGCTTCTTCCTTTCTCAAAAGAAAAATATCAACCAATTACTAAATACTGTTGACATCTAGTGGAAGCCATAGGAACTGCAACCAGGTTCCTATTAAATAGGGCTTTCAATAGAAAACCATTGGGAAATATTATGACCTCCAATTTTTTTGCTCCCCTGGATGGTTTGTGCTCGGGGTTTCGCCTGCCAAATCCATTATGTTACACTCAGACATTATTTTAACAGTTTCAGAAACTTCAGAGTGTTTTCTATCCAAATCTACCAATTATATGCATATCCTAGCTTCTCGGCCTGAGTAACCGGATGCTTTTCATCCGGATGTGAAAATACTGCCCCCTATCCCTTCAAAGTAGCCACTCTTTGCCTTGATGACAGCTTTGAACACTTTTGGCATTCTCTCAACCAGCTTCCTGACGTAGTCACCTGAAATGCATTTCAATTAACAGGTGTGCCTTCTTAAAAGTTCATTTGTGTATTTTTTTCCTTCTTAATGCGTTTGATCCAATCAGTTGTGTTGTGACAAGGTAGGGTTGGTATACAGAAGATAGCCCTATTTGGTAAAAGACCAAGTCCATATTATGGCAAGAACAGCTCAAAAAAGCAGAAACGACAGTCCATCATTACTTTAAGACGCGAAGGACAGACAATCCGGAAAATGTCAAGAACTTTGAAAGTTTCTTCAAGTGCAATCGCAAAAACCATCAAACACTATGATGAAACTGGCGCTAATGAGGACCGCCACAGGAAAGGAAGACCCAGAGTTACTTCTGCTGCAGAGGATAAGTTCATTAGAGTTGCCAGCCCAAATAAATGCTTCGCAGAGTTCAAGTAACAGACACATCTCAACGTAAACTGTTCAGAGGAGACTGCATGAATCAGGCTTTCATGGTCGAATTTCTGCAAAGAAGCCACTACTAAAGGACTTGCTTGGGCCAAGAAACACGAGCAATGGACATTAGACCAATGGAAATCTGTCCTTTTGGTCCAAATGTAAGATTTTCGGTTCCAACCGCCATGTCTTTGTGAGACGCAGAGTAGGTGAACGGATTATCTCCGCATGTGTGGTTCCCACTATGAAGCATGGAGGTGGTGGTGTGGGGTTGCTTTGCTGGTGACACTGACAGTGATTTTTATTTTGAATTCAAGGCACACTTAACCAGCATGGCTACCACAGCATTCTGCAGCGATACGCCATCCCATCTGGTTTGGGCTTAGAGGGACTATCATATGTTTTTCAACATGACAATGACCCAACACACCCCCAGGCTGTGTAAGGGCTATTTGACCAAGAAGGAGAGTGATGGAGTGCTGCATCAGATGGCATGGCCTCCACAATCACCTGACCTCAACCCAATTGAGATTGGTTGAATGAGTTGAACCGCAGAGTGAAGGAATAGCAGATGCAAATGCTCAGCATGTGTGGGAACTTCTTCAAGACTGTTGGAAAAGCCTTCCAGGTGACTGTCATGAAGCTGGTTGAGAGAATGCCAAGAGTGTGCAAAGCTGTCAAGGCAAAGGGTGGCTACTTTAAATAACTTTTTTTGTTTACTACATGATTCCATGTGTTATTTCATAGTTTTGATGTCTTCGCTATTATTCTACAATGTAGAAAATAGTTTAAAAAAAGACCTTGAATGAGAAGGTGTGTCAACTTTTGACTGGTACTGTATATTTTTGCGTGAAAATCTTAGTCGTTCTCATGGTTGGAGGCCTCACGTGCTAAAACAAAATGTTGTCTATTTAAAAATATTCAGTGATGGAAAATGGTCCAACTTGCCATTTTGAATGCAATGTAGATGATACAGTTCACTGTTACATCAGCCTCAAAGGCCTAAATCGTTGGATGGTAATTCAGGCATTTGTGGTGTTACACACACTCCTTAAATAGCACCATATTTGTAGCCCACCCTCCACATTCTCATTCATGTGTGAGAGGAAGCATTTGGGTTATGCCTGCCTTGCAGCGACTGAGTAACAGCCACCCAGAGTGTGGTCCTCTAGCAGCCCCTCTCTGCTATCCAGGCTGGGGGACAAGAATACAGGGTGGGTGACACTGACCCTGTCTGTTGACCTCACCCTACTCATCTCCCTACAGGCCTCCACACAGTGACAGCCGCAGTCCTATTGTGCATGGGGGCCTGGTTACTGTTTGTTCAGAGCTGTGTGTAATTTCTGCCTATTTCCCCTCCCCCCATGACATTCTTGTCGTCTTAGCTGCTTGACTGGAGAGGATCTGGCTACTACACTGGGGAGTTTTTGTCAATTCATAGCATAGTTAGCCTTGTCTGGTTCTCTTCCACAAAGTTACGTGGCATTTCCTCTAGATCCGTTCTTGTGTGGTGAGTAGCGATCCATAATGTGCTGCACTGTTCAATTGCCCCCAGGGAAAGAGAAAAGAATGAACTGCACTGTGTGATATTTGGAACTCCTTTTGGAAGTCCTCCACATGTATTGTGTGTCTACGAGCTCTTGTGTTTTTAAAAGCCTAATGATGAGAGAAATCGGATGATGGGCAAGTAGAAATACTCAATGTGGGCCTCCTGAGTGGCGCAGTGCTAGCTGTGCCACTAGAGATCCTGGTTCGGGTCCAGGCTCTGTTGTAGCCGGCCGCGACTGGGAGACCCATGGGGCAGCGCACAATTGGCCCAGCGTCGTCCGGGTTAGGGGAGGGTTTTGCTGGCAGGGATGTTCTTGTCCCATCGCGCTCTAGTAACCCCCGTGGCGGCCCGGGCACAGTGCACGCTGCCACGGTCGCCAGTGTTTCCTCCGACACGTTGGTGCGGCTGGCTTCCGGGTTAAGCGGGCATTGTGTCAAGAAGCCGGCTGGGTTGAGTTTCTGAGGACGCACGGCTCTCGACCTTCGCCTCTCCTGAGTCCGTACGGGAGTTGCAGAGATGGGACAAGACTGTAACTACCAATTTGATACCATGAAAAAGGGGTAAATTAAAATAAGTAATACTCAATGTGATCATACTAGCGTAACCATGGCAGTCTCAGTTGGACCATTTTATTTTTGTTCTATTCAAAGAGATGGACAAATGGTAGCAGCCATCTTGTTCATACACTCATGCATTTGCCAGCAGCCATCTTAACATTCTCATCCACTCATCCCCATTGTAGGAACTGTTCATGTTGACAACTAGAAAACAAAAGTTCCAGCTGAAACATTGTTGCAAATAGAAAGTAGTAGTAATGGTTAACCTACAACGGAAATATAATTACTAGAACAGGCAAAGCCCATCAGTAATTCTATTTTCTATGGATAACAATGGGCTACTCCTGTAATATTATAAAACGTTCTAAATCCTAATTTCCCCCTGTATTTCTGTGTCATCAGAGAATGGATACCAGTGGGGTGAAAGTGCTGGAGTCTGCCGACGACATCCAGGAGCGCCGGCAGCAGGTGTTGGATCGGTACCGGCGCTTCAAGGAGCTGTCGGGTGTGCGCCGGCAGAAGCTGGAGGACTCCTACCGTTTCCAGTTCTTCCGCCGCGATGCCGATGAGCTGGAGAAGTGGATCCAGGAGAAGCTGCAGATCGCCTCCGATGAGAACTACAAGGACCCCACCAACCTTCAGGTCAGTGCAGATGGATAGGAAGCCAGTTGAGGCTAATAAAATAAATGATGACTTGGACTTGGGTGGAGCTGTAAGCAGGGCATAGAATGTGAATACTGAAGTAAAGATCCTGATTTGATTGGCCTTTACGATGCACAAGCCACTTGTGAATTTACTGGCTTTAAGGCTTGCCAGTGGTCATCCAAAACAAAACAGTGTGGCCATAAAACCACACACACACAGAATTATCAGTACGTCATAAAACCCTCTTTGCTGTGACCCTTGGCCAGGTATGTCTGTCCTATCCACTAGTCTTTGTGCCACGCTAACATGCCTCCTCCCCCCACAGGGCAAGCTCCAGAAACACCAGGCCTTCGAGGCGGAGGTGCAGGCCAACGCTGGAGCCATCATCAAGCTTGATGAGACTGGCAACCTCATGATCTCCGAGGGTCACTTTGCCTCTGAAACCATCCGCGTAAGACACACATACACACAGTCCGCTGAGCTATATGCTTAACCAAGATGGAACTACACAAACTACCCCTTTTAACCCAATCATGTCTGGTTCAGTCCTTCACGCCCTACCGGACTTTCCAGAGACCCATAGTCTCAAGTTTCAATATGGCGGCCTATATAAAAGTAGGTGCTTGAGTGCTGTCGACCTCCTGGCTCTTCTGATTCTCTCACTTTTAGGTTCCACTCCACTTCTGTCATATCCACTGTTCTGTTTGTGTGGTTATGACATATATTTAAGAATACTTCATGAAAAGTGCATGATTTGTGTGACTAAAAGGAACATTTTGTTCCATTGATAAGCACTTATCTTGGTCTCAAACTACAACCTCAGCGAGTACTGGGCCCATATTCATAAAGTGTCTCGAGTAGGAGTGCTGATTTAGGATCAGTTTGAACTTTTGGATCATATTGAACAAGATCACTTTGACAGAGGGGACCTGATCCTAGGTCAGCACTCCTTCCGTGAGATGCGTTATGAATACAGGCCCTGATTTCCCATAATGGATAAGGTTATATTGACAGAGGGGACCTGATCCTAGGTCAGCACTCTTTAATGGTCTCCCATTCTGCCCAACAGACTCGTCTGGAGGAGCTGCACCGTCTTTGGGACCAGCTGCTGCAGAAGACCCAGGAGAAAGGTGTTCGTCTGCTGCAGGCCCAGAAGCTGGTGCAGTACCTGCGCGAGTGTGAGGATGCCCTGGACTGGATTAGTGACAAGGTCAGTGTCTCAACCTGTAGTCACACACACACATATCTACTGGAGGCCATGGCCTAAACCATGTCTACAGGACCCTAATAGACAACATTGCCTTACCCTAAATCATGTCCAACAGGAGACCATTGTCATAGGACCCGAAAGACAACCTATCCTAAACATTAGCCTCCCTAAACCATGTGTACAGGATCCTGCTAGATAACCTATCCTAATCCAAAGCCGTGTTTAACAGGAGGCCATGGCCACCTCGGAGGAGCTGGGCCAGGACTTGGAGCATGTGGAGGTGCTCCAGAAGAAGTTTGAGGAGTTCCAGACGGACCTGGCGGCTCACGAAGAGCGTGTGAACGAGGTGAACCAGCTGGCGGGCAAGCTGAGCCAGGAGTCCCACCCCGAGGCGGAGCTCATCGTCCGCAAGCAGGAGGAGGTGAACGCCGCCTGGCAGAGGCTCAAGGGCCTGGCGCAGCAGAGGCAGGGCAGGCTGTTCGGAGCCGCCGAGGTGCAGCGCTTCAACAGGTATGTCCAGGACGGACTGTTGTGTATGTTTGGCTGTGAGTTTTTTGGAGTGTGGGTGTCTGTGTGATAGAGAAGCCACAAAAGACCTGAGTGAATCAAGACATGTTCATTTCTGACTGGGTGTATGTGTTATGTGGCCTCCAGGGATGTGGACGAGACCATCAGCTGGATCAAGGAGAAGGAGCAACTCATGGCGTCCGATGACTTTGGCCGGGACCTGGCCAGCGTTCAGGCCCTGCTGCGCAAGCACGAGGGCCTGGAGAGAGACCTGGCTGCCCTGGAGGACAAGGTCAACACTCTGGGCGGAGAGGCTGAGCGTCTGCAGCAGACCCACCCCCAGAACGCCTCCCAGATCCACCTGAAGAGGGACGAGCTCATCACCAACTGGGAGCAGATCCGCACTCTGGCCGCCGAGCGCCACGCCCACCTCAACGACTCCTACAGGTTGGTACCACTCTGGCTGCCGAGCGCCACGCCCACCTCAACGACTCCTACAGGTTGGTACCACTCTGGCTGCCGAGCGCCACGCCCACATCAAAGACTCCTACAGGTTGGTACCACTCTGGCTGCCGAGCGCCACGCCCACCTCAACGACTCCTACAGGTTGGTACCACGCTGGCCGCCGAGCGCCACGCCCACCTCAACGACTCCTACAGGTTGGTACCACTCTGGCTGCCGAGCGCCACGCCCACCTCAACGACTCCTACAGGTTGGTACCACGCTGGCCGCCGAGCGCCACGCCCACCTCAACGACTCCTACAGGTTGGTACCACTCTGGCTGCCGAGCGCCACGCCCACCTCAACGACTCCTACAGGTTGGTACCACTCTGGCTGCCGAGCGCCACGCCCACCTCAACGACTCCTACAGGTTGGTACCACTCTGGCTGCCCTAACAGCGAACACTGTAGCGTTACTGTGTCACTACCATACCGTTATTGTAACACCACTGTGCTCAACACAGCGACCACCCAACAATAGCATGGTCAAAAACTCCTATATCAGCCATTTGGGCCCAGTTTAGTTGAAAGTATGTAGAACCCTCTCTGACTGTAGCATTACTGTGTATGTAGAACCCTCTCTGACTGTAGCGTTACTGTGTATATAGAACCCTCTCTGACTGTAGCGTTACTGTGTATATAGAACCCTCTCTGACTGTAGCGTTACTATGTATGTAGAACCCTCTCTGACTGTAGCGTTACTGTGTATGTAGAACCCTCTCTGACTGTAGCGTTACTGTGTATGTAGAACCCTCTCTGACTGTAGCGTTACTGTGTATATAGAACCCTCTCTGACTGTAGCGTTACTGTGTATGTAGAACCCTCTCTGACTGTAGCGTTACTGTGTATGTAGAACCCTCTCTGACTGTGTTTGGCCCCCTGCAGGCTGCAGCGCTACACTGCTGACTTCCGTGACCTGACCAGCTGGGTGACGGAGATGAAGGCCCTGATCAACGCTGACGAGTTGGCCAACGACGTGGCCGGAGCCGAGGCTCTTCTCGACCGCCACCAGGAGCACAAGGTACAGAAACACACTAAAATTAATTCACTTTATTTTAGCAGTTGAAAAGTACATTTTCTCAGATCTTCAATCAGTGATGCTCGTTTTTCGTCCAATGTTGCTGATGTTTACTGTGTGTGTGTGGGGTCCTTAGGGTGAGATTGATGCCCATGAGGACAGCTTCAAAGCCACGGACGAAGCCGGTCAGGCCTTGCTCAACACTGGACACTACGCCTTAGAGGAGGTCAAGGAGAAGGTAGGACTGGTCTTTCTGTCTCCCGTTGTTTCTGTCCTTGGTTTTGGCTTCATACTTTTAACATGGATTTCCACACAGATTCATTGAACCTCCTTTTACCTTGTTTATTTTTATGGGTAGCTGGGTGTCCTGACTGAAGAGAAGGAGTCTCTGCTGGAGCTGTGGGAGGTGCGCAGGCAGCAGTACGAGCAGTGCATGGACCTGCAGCTCTTCTACAGGGACACAGAGCAGGTCGACAACTGGATGAGCAAGCAAGAGGTAGTATATCCATCCACACACAATAATAATAATAAACAATATACTCACCCAAAAATTATTCTCCAAAATGGTGGGGTGTGTGATCCTAGTAAGTAAGTTATGCTTTTTTGTGTATGTCCAGGCTTTCCTTCTGAACGAGGACCTTGGTGACTCTCTGGACAGCGTGGAGGCCTTGCTTAAGAAACACGAGGACTTTGAGAAGTCCCTCAGCGCTCAGGAGGAGAAGATCACTGTGAGTACCCGTCCTAGCCATAACCATAGATCTAGAATCCGCTTTCATTCCTCAAATCTGTGAGTACCTGTCCTAGCCATAACCATAGATCTAGAATCAAATTCCTCAAATCTGTGAGTACCTGTCCTAGCCATAACCATAGATCTAGAATCCGCTTTCATTCCTCAAATCTGTGAGTACCCGTCCTAGCCATAACCATAGATCTAGAATCCGCTTTCATTCCTCAAATCTGTGAGTACCTGTCCTAGCCATAACCATAGATCTAGAATCCGCTTTCATTCCTCAAATCTGTGAGTACCCGTCCTAGCCATAACCATAGATCTAGAATCCGCTTTCATTCCTTTCATTAAACTTAACCACTGACCTCTTTCTCTTTAGGCCCTGGATGAATTTGCCACCAAACTGATCCAGAACAACCACTATGCCAAGGAGGATGTTGCTACTCGTAGAGATGCTGTAAGTACAGAGAGGAAACATTCTGCACGTACACATGAATACGATAAGAACCGGAATGTATCCTATGTTTGCAGCACTTTGAACTCTCTATCTTTTTATATCATATTCCGGGTGTTAGGGATGACATTTTATACACATCTGTGTTTCCCCCTGTAGCTGCTGAGCCGCCGCAACGCCCTGCACGAGCGTGCTCAGTCCCGCCGCGCCGCTCTGGAGGACTCCTTCCACCTGCAGCAGTTCTTCCGTGACTCGGACGAACTCAAGAGCTGGATCAATGAGAAGATGAAGACGGCCACCGACGAAGCCTACAAGGTACGGTTGGAACCAGCTCCTTTATAGTGGTATACTTTAGCTATAATGGGGTTTCAATGCTCAACATGGCTTTCTCCTAGACTGCTACGAGATCCCATTAGGATGCAGTACCACCGTGAACCACACAGATTCAACATGGCTTTCTCCTAGACTGCTACGAGATCCCATTAGGATGCAGTACCACCGTGAACCACACAGATTCTTATTCGCAGTACTCTGGCCTAATAGCAACACGTTCCTTACACCATCTCTCTGTTCTCTCTGTTGTCCCCAGGACCCGTCCAACCTACAGGGCAAGGTCCAGAAGCACCAGGCCTTCGAGGCGGAGCTGTCAGCCAACCAGAGCCGCATCGATGCTCTGCAGAAGTCTGGCCAGGAGCTCCTAGACGGGAAGCACTACGCCGCCGACGAGGTGTCTGTACGCATGGACGAGGTCAGCTCCCAGTGGAAGAAGCTACTGGAGGCCACCGAACTCAAAGGTGAGACGACGAGAGTGGAAGAGAGGTGAAGTTCAGATGAAGTGTGTGGCTATTATTATATTATTATTATTATTATAGCAAGTGGAAGTAGTACAAAATGGCGGCAATGCTAGTGAATAGATGCGGTTAAAAAGGTCAATGGAATGCAGATCGTGGAGGATATATGAAGGACGCCAGATTGGTGCACATTCAACAAGTCTGATCTAACAAAGTGGTCATTCGTCAAATCGGTCGTGATTGATGCCTTGTAACATGCCCACAATGTGGTTACTAAAATCTGGTTTGGATATATTTGGCTGGTTTTTCTGCATAACATTTTTAGAACTATAGTCACTTTTCAAGTTTAGAAGAAGTGCCTGCTAAATGCTAACACTCGTTCGTATAGCTGGTAGCATAGGTAGCTAAGCTCTTAAGTGTTCCGCCAGTAACCAAAAGTTTACTGGTTTGAATCCCCGAGCTTGAGCAAGACAGTTAACCTCCATTAACAACTGCTCCCCGGGTGCCGGTGACGTGGATGTCGATTTTTAAGGCAGCCCCCCCGCACCTCTCTGATTGGTTGGGTTAGATGTAGAAGACCCATTTTTGGTTGAATGCGTTGTTGTGCGACTGACTAGGCATCCCTCTTTCCCATAGCTAGCTTAGAGAAATCGGTGGTGGTAAGTCGCTTTTAACTACATTACATCATTACATTTAAGTCATTTAGCAGACGCTCTTATCCAGAGCGACTTACAAATTGGTGCATTCACCTTATGACCTCCAGTGGAACAGTAGTGCATCTAAATCTTTTCAGGGGGAGGGGGGGTGAGAGGGATTACTTTATCCTATCCTAGGTATTCCTTAAAGAGGTGGGGTTTCAGGTGTCTCCGGAAGGTGATTGGTGACGATGACATGAACATGTGTTTGGGGTTGACATCCATAGAAGCATTATACTCCGATTGTTATCTCATAGTGTGAACTACACATATTAACAATAGCCTATATGTAGGCTCATTTTTCTGGGGGGGCAATGAGGAGATTTGGGATCTTTCCCACACACATTTCCATGGGATTTACATTATTTTGGACGAGTTTCTACCACATCTATTGGAGAGTAACATCTCAAACTGAAGGTGCTTTTGTTATCTTATAATGTGACTAGCTGTTAGTTACTAGACAAGGTCATTTTGGCGCCCCAAGATTTGAAACCAAACCTCTGAACATTTTTTTTTTTAAGGATGAAGGGTTTTTTTTAAGGATGAAGGGTTTTTTTTAAGGAGGAAGGGTTTTTCCTATCGTAATTTCAACCACTCCTAAACCTCTCCTCACCCCAGGTATCAAGCTGCGCGAGGCCAACCAGCAGCAGCAGTTCAACAGAAACGTGGAGGACATTGAGCTGTGGCTGTATGAGGTCGAGGGCCACCTGGCTTCAGATGACTACGGCAAGGATCTGACCAGCGTCCAGAACCTGCAGAAGAAGCACGCCCTGCTGGAGGCTGACGTGGCTGCCCACCAGGTAAAGGGCTTGTTTGACAACTGCTGACTGATCGACAAGTCGACCTTGCATCATATATAACTACTTATTATCATTTGTAGGTCAGTAAGTCACAATTTACCCACAATGCACCACGGTTTTGATCTGCTCGAACGCGCTCTGTGACTTCCACATCACCACAAGATAACTGACTGACAGGTAACTGGAGAACATCACCAGAAGCCTCCAGCTCAGATGTTTTCAGACCCAAAAAAGTTAACTACTTAGACACTTGCATTTACCTCTGGGACCAGCTGCTAGACAGTGTATCTCCTCATAAGAATCCCATCCATGCCTGGTGGTGTCTTTGATTGACAGACACAAATAAACTCAGATTCTATGCATGAGAGCTGCCACTCCAAGTAGCCTCCATAGCCTGGTTGCAGTGACATCATCATGGTCTATAATATTCAGGCATTCAAATAGTAGTGTTGACTTATGTGGTCTGGCTGCGCACAAGGTAAGACTGGCTGACTGACTTAAGGCGTCGGCATGATTTGGTTCGGCTGACACCTAGGCGGACTGAACTAGTGTGCTCGCAAACTCCCTTAAAATGACCTTCCCTTTAAAAACGAGAAAGAGCGTCAATAGTACTGTTTCTTCGTCTTGAGACGCCACAGCGTCATTGACGTTTTTGGAGAGGAGATCTTTGTCGCACAATTTCACAGCCATGATGGTAAAGTATTTCTCAATTGAAAACATTTGCATGAGAACGATTAGACTTATCGCTGAATGTCAACACACTTCATTGAAGTATCCCTACTGTTGACCAATCCCCGACGATGGGATGTCGACTTCTGCTACATACTTCAGCATCCCTCAAGAAAAACATGTAGTGTGCAAGAACAGCTGAGAAAACACTTGCCGAAGACCAAAACGAACAAAAAAGTCATAATATATGCATGAACTGTTTCAGATCGGAAGCCTTTACTGCCACCAGGTAGTTAGTTGGCTGACTGACTTTCCCTCTCTCTCCAGGACCGCATCGATGGCATCACCATTCAGGCGCGTCAGTTCCAGGAAGCCGGTCACTTTGACGGCGACAACATCAAGAGCAAGCAGGAGGCGCTGGTGACGCGCTACGATGCCCTCCGCGACCCCATGGCCGCCCGCAAGCAGAAGCTGTCAGACTCCCTGCGGCTGCAGCAGCTCTTCAGGGACGTGGAGGACGAGGAAACCTGGGTCCGGGAGAAGGAGCCCATCGCCGCCTCCACCAACCGGGGAAAAGACCTGATCGGCGTCCAGAACTTGCTGAAGAAGCACCAGGCCCTGCAGGCGGAGATCGCTGGCCATGAGCCCCGCATCAAGGCCGTCACCCAGAAAGGAGAGGCTATGGTGGAGGAAGGTGAGTTGTTTCGTACAAACGTGCATAGGCCCTACTGGCACCTTTTTTCACCATCTAGCAGGTTTGGGTCAATTTCAATTCCGTTAATTACAGTTTACTTCCTGAATTGACTGAAATGAATTGTCCAAACCCTTTCCCCATGAGGCCAATGGTGACTTTAAAACAGTTAAATGGCTGTGACAGGAGAAAACAGGATGGATCAACAACATTATAGTTACTCCACAATACTAACCTAAATGACAGTGCGAAAAGAAGGAAGCCTGTCCAAAAAAAGGTATCCTGTTTGCAACAAGGCACTAAAGTTATACAGCCAAACATTTGTTAGGTTTGGGGAAAATCCAATACAAAACATTACTGAGTACCACTTTTTTCATATTTTTAAGCATAGTGGTGGCAGTATAATGTTATGGGTATGCTTGTAATTGGTAAGGACTGAGGATAAAAAAGAAACTGAGCAGAACAAAGCACCAGCAAAGTCCTGGAGGAGAACCTGGTTCAGTCTGCTTTCATGGAGACACTGGGAGATGAATGTGCCTTTTAGCAGGACAAAAACCTAAAACACAAGGGCAAATCTACACTGGAGTTGCTTACCAAGAAGACAGTGAATGTTCCTGAGTGACCGAGTTACAGTTTTGAATTAAATCGGCTTGAAAATCTATGGCAAGCAGTGGCGATTTTAGCATGTAAATCTTGGTATTTTTTTTAGATGCATGCCAGCAAAGCCACTAAACAATACATTAATGGCACTATAACGGTGACAAACGGTGCCCACAAACTGTTAGGGCCTACATAAAGCTGTCCCAATAGCAGAGCTTTCTTTCCAGCACCATGGAGTGAATCCTTACCACTGCTACACCTGGCTATCTGCAGAGCCTTTCATTCAACTTCATTTATTGCCTTTAAAAAACACATAGCTTATGGCTGACTTAAACAAATATGGTTTCTACTGACAATTTGAGATGTACAAACTATGGCATAAGGAGACAATGAACAGATAAGAGGGAGTCCCTAATTTCGATTAAGACATATTAATGAGCGTGCTAGGACAGTCTATAACTACAGTACCAGTCAAAAGTCTGGACACACCTACTCATTACAGGGTTTTTCTTTTCTTTTTACTAATATATATATATATATATATATATATATACTGCTCAAAAAAATAAAGGGAACACTTAAACAACACAATGTAACTCCAAGTCAATCACACTTCTGTGAAATCAAACTGTCCACTTAGGAACAACACTGATTGACAATACATTTCACCTGCTGTTGTGCAAATGGAATAGACAACAGGTGGAAATTATAGGCAATTAGCAAGACACCCCCAATAAAGGAGTGGTTCTGCAGGTGGGGACCACAGACCACTTCTCAGTTCCTATGCTTCCTGGCTGATGTTTTGGTCACTTTTGAATGCTGGCGGTGCTTTCACTCTAGTGGTAGCATGAGACAGAGTCTACAACCCACACAAGTGGCTCAGGTAGTGCAGCTCATCCAGGATGGCACATCAATGCGAGCTGTGGCAAAAAGGTTTGCTGTGTCTGTCAGCGTAGTGTCCAAAGCATGGAGGCGCTACCAGGAGACAGGCCAGTACATCAGGAGACGTGGAGGAGGCCGTAGGAGGGCAACAACCCAGCAGCAGGACCGCTACCTCCGCCTTTGTGCAAGGAGGAGCAGGCGGAGCACTGCCAGAGCCCTGCAAAATGACCTCCAACAGGCCACAAATGTGCTTGTGTCTGTTTCTGACCGTTTGAACAGACTCCATGAGGGTGGTATGAGGGCCCGACGTCCACAGGTGGGGGTTGTGCTTACAGCCCAACACCGTGCAGGATGTTTGGCATTTGCCAGAGAACACCAAGATTGGCAAATTCGCCACTGGCGCTCTGTGCTCTTCACAGATGAAAGCAGGTTCACACTGAGCACATGTGACAGACGTGACAGAGTCTGGAGACGCCGTGGAGAACGTTCTGCTGCCTGCAACATCCTTCAGCATGACCGGTTTGGCGGTGGGTCAGTCATGGAGTGGGGTGGCATTTCTTTGGGGGGGGCTGCACAGCCCTCCATGTGCTCGCCAGAGGTAGCCTGACTGCCATTAGGTACCGAGATGAGATCCTCAGACCCCTTGTGAGACCATATGCTGGTGCGGTTGGCCCTGGGTTCCTCCTAATGTAAGACAATGCTAGACCTCATGTGGCTGGAGTGTGTCAGCAGTTCCTGCAAGAGGAAGGCATTGATGCTATGGACTGGCCCGCCCGTTCCCCAGACCTGAATCCAATTGAGCACATCTGGGACATCATGTCTCGCTCCATCCACCAACACCACGTTGCACCACAGACTGTCCAGGAATGGGCGGATGCTTTAGTCCAGGTCTGGGAGGAGATCCCTCTGGAGACCATCCGCCACCTCATCAAGAGCATGCCTAGGCGTTGTAGGGAGGTCATACAGGCACGTGGAGGCCACACACACTACTGAGCCTCATTTGGACTTGTTTTAAAGGACATTACATCAAAGTTGGATCAGCCTGTAGTGTGGTTTTCCACTTTAATTTTGAGTGCGACTCCAAATCCAGACCTCCATGGGTTGATAAATTTGATTTCCATTGATAATTTTTGCGTGATTTTTGTTGTCAGCACATTCAACTATGTAAAGAAAAAGTATTTAATAAAAATATTTAATTCATTCAGATCTAGGATGTGTTATTTTAGTGTTCCCTTAATTTTTTTGAGCTATATATATATATATATATCTATAGTGAAGAAATCTGAAATAATAACCAGTTTCATATTGGTACATTTTTTTATACTGCCCCCTACACGCAAAAGGTTAATGCGTTTGAGCCAATCAGTTGTGTTGTGACAAGGTAGGGGTGGTATACAGAAGATAGCCCTATTTGGTAAAATACTAAGTCCATATTATGGCAAGAACAGCTCAAAAAAGCAGAAACGACAGTCCAATACTTAGACTGACCGTTGTGTCTTAATCTGGAAAATGTCAAGAACTTTGAAAGTTTCTTCAAGTGCAGTCACAAAAAGCATCAAACAATATGATGAAACTGGCTCTCATGAAGACCGCCACAGGAAAGGAAGACCCAGAGATACTTCTGCTGCAGAGGATAAGTTCATTAGAGTTGCCAGCCTCAGAAATTGCAGGCCAAATAAATGCTTCAGAGTTCAAGTAACAGACACATCTCAACATGCGTGAATCAGTCTAATTGCTGCAACGAGGCCACTACTAAAGGACACCAGTAAGAAGAGCCAAGAAACACGAGCAGTAGACATTAGACCAGTGGAAATCTGTCCTTATGGTCTGATAAGAACAGAGATTCTTATAGAGAGATTTTTGGTTCTAGCCGCTGTGTCTTTGTGAGACGCAGAAAAGGTGAACAGATTATCTCTGCATGTGTGGTTCCCACCGTGAAGCATGGAGGAGGTGGTGTGGGGGTGCTTTGCTGGTGACACTGTTAGAGTTTTATTTAGAATTCAAGTCACACTTAACCAGCATGGCTACCACAGCATTCTGCAGCGATATACCATCCCATCTGGTTTGGGCTTAGTGGGACTATCATTTGTTTTTCAACATGACAATGACCCAACACACCTCCAGGCTGTGTAAGGGCTATTTGACCAATAAGGAGAGTGATGGAGTGCTGCATCAGATGGCATGGTATCCACAATCACCTGACCTCAACCCAATTGAGATGGTTTGGGATGAGTTGGACCGCAGAGTGAAGGAAAAGTAGCCAACAAGTGCTCAGCATATGTGGTGACTCCTTCAAGACTGTTGGAAAAGCATTCCAGGTGAAGCTGGTTGAGAGAATGCCAAGAGTGTGCAAAGCTGTCAAGGCAAAGGGTGGCTACTTTGAGAACCTAAAATATATTTTGATTTATTTAACACTGTTTTGCTTACTACATGATCCCATATGTGTTATTTCCTAGTGTTGATGTCTTCACTATTATTCTACTATGTAGAAAATAGTACAAATAAAGAAAAACCCTTGAATGAGCAGGTGTCTCCAAACTTTTGACTGGTACTGTATTTGTTTAGCACTTTTGAAATGTATAGAGCCAGAATTTAGAACATGGGCGTTTCTTGCAGTATTCTCCCAAGTCAGAACCGTAGGATAAATAAAGGGGCCATATAACCAGACAATGAAAGCTCATACAATATTCAATGATTTCTCTAAGACAGGCTATAGGCTACATGTGCACCACCAAGTCAGAAAATTAGGCTAAGTTTTGAGGGGGAAAGGGACAAAACACGAATAGTGAGTCACATGGGCAACTAACAGCTTACTGCACAACGTACGCTTAGTATTACTTTCTTAGCTACAGTATTCATCTCCCTGGCATATTACATCATTCATGCAGCAGCATACAATACATTTTTGGACTCACCTTGTTGTGTTGTGCTCACTTGAACAGGAAGGTGGCGTTTTGTCATCATGGTCTGGATTTATGGTGCTTTCAAGACAACTGGGAACTCAGGAAAAAAACAAGGTTGAATCATGACGTCAGTGATCTTCAGGTCGGAGCTCTGGCCCGAGTTCCCGACTTCGAGTTGGATGAAACTTTTTTAAATTTTTATTATTATTATTATTTTTTCCTCAGTCGGAGCTCCGAGTTTCCAGTTGTTTTGAACACGGCAGAAGTCATGCTGAATTGACAGCATGGCCAATGTATTCAACTGTTTCTGGCCCATGGTGTTGCGTGTGAATGTTTATCCGTGTTTTTAAGCTTGGAAAAGATACCCTTAAACCCAGAATTGGACCACGGAATAGCAGGCTAGTGATTGCTTTGCAATGCTTCAAGTTAGCCACTGATTCCTTCCAAACCACTCACTGTTGAATTTGTGATTTGAATATTTCTCTTCATATGACAGGGATTCAAAAGAATTTGCCAGAATTTGCCGATTTGATTCATGATGACTGTGTGTCTAGCCAGCTAGCTAAGATTTTGAAAGTATGATGTTGACATGATCAGTCCAATCAAAACTACTGTAGATCTGACATGATTGGACGTCCATTTGATCTGTGGCCAATGACCTTAAGCCTTCTTGGATGGGCACTTCTAATGTAACTCTATGGCAGGCAGCACCCAAGGGGCTTGAATTTTCAAGCTCTCCCAGTAGATTTTGTGGCGATGTAGTGTCCTCATGAGTGGCACAACTAGAGAACATTACCAACCCCTACACTCAATATTTTCCACTGGCTGCCCCACCACCACAGAAAAGCACTGAGCTAAGCTGAAACACCTGAATTTTGGAGCTGCCTTACTCAAGATAGCAAAAAAGAGGCCATGTTTGTATGCGGCTTTATTGACTCAAAGATTATTATTATTTTTTTGTTTGCTAAACAGGTGGGGCTCAAAACAGATGGGTTGCCACCAATGGCAAGACCTGAAAAGGGTTGTCTAACAATGATCAACAACCAATTTAACAGAGCTTGAAGAATGTTGAAAAGATTAATGGGCAAATGTTGTACAATCCAGGTGTGGAAAGCTCTTAGAGACTTACCCAGAAAGACTCACAGCTGTAATCGCTCTTTTAGAAATGTACCCAGAAAGACTCACAGCTGTAATCGCTCTTTTAGAAATGTACCCAGAAAGACTCACAGCTGTAATCACTCTTAGAGACTTACCCAGAAAGACACACAGCTGTAATCGCTCTTAGAGACTTACCCAAAGACACAGCTGTAATCGCTCTTAGAGACTTACCCAGAAAGACACACAGCTGTAATCGCTCTTAGAAACTTACCCAAAAAGACACACAGCTGTAATCGCTGCCAAAGGTGTTGACTCAGCGCTGTGAATATTTATCTAATAAATGTTTTATTTTTCATAAATCTTTGACAAATGTTAGAATTTTTATTGCACTTTGAGAGTCTTTTGTGTAGTCGTTGACAAAAAATGATCAATCTATTTTAATCCCACTTTGTAACACAACAAAATGTGGAAAAAAGTCTAGGGTGCTTACTTAAGACGCTGCAAATAAACCTGTGGTCCCCACCAGGCCACTTTGCTGGGGAGGAGGTTAAGGTGAAGCTGGGGGAGCTGAACGGCCGCTGGGACACCCTGAAAGGCAAGGCCGGGCAGCGCAGGCAGGACCTGGAGGACTCACTGCAGGCACAGCAGTACTTCGCCGACGCCAACGAGGCAGAGTCCTGGATGAGGGAGAAAGAGCCCATCGTGGCCAGTCCCGACTACGGCAAGGATGAGGATTCGGCTGAGGCCCTGCTGAAGAAGCACGAAGCCCTGATGTCTGACCTGAGTGCTTATGGCACCAGCATCCAGGCTTTGAAGGAGCAGGCCCAATCCTGCAGGGTAAGTCTGGAACCCACATTGCATCTTTAGCCTTATCGTGAAATGAATGTGCACCATTTTACAACTTTTATAAATGCCTAAACTAGCTAGCTAACATTCTATGAACAATTCAACTATTTTTCCATCTTTTTCCATCTTTGCAAACATCTGAGAACCAGAGTACCAACAAATCAATAATTTCTTTACTACTCCTGGTCTGTTATAGACACAAACGGATATTTTCATGTTGCTATTGTCTAGATTGCACCTTTCACACTTGTTTCCTTTCCACCTGCAGCAACAAGTTGCGCCCACCGATGATGAGACTGGCAAGGAGCTGGTGCTGGCCCTCTATGACTACCAGGAGAAGAGCCCCCGTGAGGTCACCATGAAGAAGGGAGACATCCTCACCCTGCTCAACAGTACCAACAAGGTGTGTGTGTGTACACACAACTTGTATAATAAAAGAAAGTTACCATCTTAGCGAGATGAACAAAAGCCTTGCTCCAAGCAGGGCCAGGTCCACAAATAACTGCTGCTAGTCCATACCCATGATCAGGCACTTGATGTAGAACGGAAATAATTTGATAGGTATAAGCAAGATAGGATGAACTGAATGGGATGCATGTTCATCCCTTATGGGGGACAAAAATAACATGTTTGTCTTGTGCGTCTTCTCTCCTGACCTCTCTCGCCTGCTGAAGGACTGGTGGAAGGTGGAGGTGAACGACCGCCAGGGCTTTGTGCCAGCGGCCTACGTCAAGAAGCTAGACCCCACCCAGTCCTCCTCCAGGGAGAACCTGCTGGACGAGCAGGGCAGCATCGGCCTCCGCCAGGACCAGATCGAGAACCAGTAAGTGCCTCGTCCTACCTAACCCACTTCCAAATTACCATGCCTTTCCCACTGTAATTTCTGACTTCTGCTCTTACATGCCCCAGTACTCATCTTCAGTCCACTCCTGTGGTTCTTTACCACCTTTTTACCTCTAACTTAGAACGTAACCTGTTGACCCGACTGGTTTAATGTTTTTAACAAATGTACGTTCCTATCTTAGCCTAGCTAATTAACAATTAACCTCTTCAATGTCCCAGTCTCTCTCTCTCCCCCTCCCTCAAATTTTCGGTCTTTTTTTCTTAGTCTCCCTTTAGTCTCTTCCTTATCATTACAGTCCAGTGAGCCAGTAGCACTTAAACTTTTCTGTCACTAACGGCCTTGCCTTTCTCTGTCTGTTCCTCTGTTTCCCTCCCTAACTGCTAATGCCTGCCTGCGCATGTCATGTTTGTGACTGAGTAGGCCGGGCGCAAAGGAGGCGTGCAGTGTGTCTGTACGCATGAAGCAGGTGGAGGAACTGTGAGTAGGACCAGAGTGTCCCTCTAGGTGTCATGTTTGTGAAGCCACCACGCATTCCCACGAGCAACGCAGCCATTGCCATTCCTGCCAGTCCCTCAATCAATACCCATTTCAATGTCGTGGTCCTTGTGACTGGTTCCAGTGCTCGCTCTCTCGCTCTACAACAAAGGGGATTCTAAAATCTCCATCCTGTCATTTTAGGTACGGCACTCTCCTGGAGCTGGGCGAGAAACGCAAGGACATGCTAGAAAAGAGCTGCAAGAAGTTCATGCTGTTCCGCGAGGCCAACGAACTACAGCAGTGGATCAACGAGAAGGAGGGAGCCCTCACCAACGAGGAGCTGGGCTCTGACCTGGAGCAGGTGGAGGTGCTGCAGAAGAAGTTTGACGACTTCCAGAAGGTACTGCCGGGAGTAGGAGAGGGCTGACTTACTGTACTTCATCCTTTTAGGCTTTAGTAGTGATGAGGGGGAAAATCCATACAGTAGAGTATCGCAATAACAGGTTTTATCCCCTTTTTCTCCCCAATTTGGTGGTATCCAATTGTTAGTAGCTACTATCTTGTCTCATCGCTACAACTCCCGTACGGGCTCGGGAGAGACGAAGGTCGAAAGCCATGCGTCCTCCGAAACGCAACCCAACCAAGCCGCACTGCTTCTTTAACACAGCGCGCATCCAACCCGGAAGCCAGCCGCACCAATGTGTCGGAGGAAACACCGTGCACGTGGCGACCTGGTTAGCGTGCACTGCGCCCGGCCCGCCACAGGAGTCGCTAGTGCGCGGTGAGACAAGGATTTCCCTACCGGCCAAACCCTCCCTAACCCGGACGACGCTATGCCAATTGTGCTTCGCCCCATGGACCTCCCGGCTGCGACAGAGCCTGGGCTCGAACCCAGAGTCTCTGGTGGCACAGCCCTAGACCACTGCGCCACCTGGGACGCACCCGCAATAATATTTTTGACGATATATTCTAAGTATCGATTCTCTGCTAGATAGGTAATATCAGCTTGTGCTAGTCGGCTGTCAAAACTCAGGTATTTCTGTGGCTTGGCCTCAATCTTGGTGAGACAACATGTTTTCATTATGACTGATCAAAACTCGTTGTCTCATGGCTCTTTTCCCTCTGTAGTAGTATCGAAATCACAATAAATATAGAATTGTGATAAATCGTGATACATACAGAATCACATTACATAATATATCGGTATCTAAAGTTGAGGTTGGAAGTTCACTCCACGGGTACTATTTAATGAAGCTGCCAGTTCAGAATTTGTGAGGCATCTGTTTCTCAAACTAGACACTAATGTACTTGTCCTCTTGCTCAGTTGTGCCCCGAGGCCTTCCACTCTTTCTATTCTGGTTAGGGCCAGTTTGCGCTGTTCTGTGAAGGGAGTAGTACACAGCGCTGTTCTGTGAAGGGAGTAGTACACAGCGTTGTACGAGATCTGCAGTTTATTGGAATTTTCTCGCCTGGAATAGCCTTTCTCAGAACAAGAATAGACTGAGCTTCAGAAGAAAGGTCTTTTTGTTTCTGGCCATTTTCAGCCTGTAATCGAACCCACTTATGTAGATATTCCATTAAAACTCAGCCTTTTCCAGCTACAATAGTCATTTACAACATTAACAATGTACATTGTATTTCTGATCAATTTGATGTTATTTTAATTGACAAAAAAGTTTATTTTCTTTCAAAAACAAGGACATTTCTAAGTGATCCCAAACTTTTGAACGGTAGTGTACATATTACCTCGACTAGCCTGTGCCCCCGCACATTGACTCTGTACCGGTACCCCCTGTATATAGCCTCCACATTGACTCTGTACAGGTACCCCCTGTATATAGCCTCCACATTGACTCCCTACCGGTACCCCCTGTATATAGCCTTCACATTGACTCTGTACCGGTACACCCTGTATATAGCCTCCACATTGACTCTGTACTGGTACCCCCTGTATATAGTCTCCACATTGACTCTGTACCGGTACCCCCTGTATATAGCCTCCACATTGACTCCCTACCGGTACCCCCTGTATATAGCCTCCACATTGACTCTGTACCGTAATACCCTGTATATAGCCTCCACATTGACTCTGTACCGGTACACCCTGTATATAGCCTCCACATTGACTCTGTACCGGTACCCCCTGTATATAGCCTCCACATTGACTCTGTACCGGTACCCCTGTATATAGCCTCCACATTGACTCTGTACCGGTACCCCCTGTATATAGCCTCCACATTGACTCTGTACCGGTACCCCTGTATATAGCCTCCACATTGACTCTGTACCGGTACCCCCTGTATATAGCCTCCACATTGACTCTGTACCGGTACCCCCTGTATATAGCCTCCACATTGACTCTGTACCGGTACCCCCTGTATATAGCCTCCACATTGACTCCCTACCGGTACACCCTGTATATAGCCTCCACATTGACTCTGTACCGGTACCCCCTGTATATAGCCTCCACATTGACTCTGTACCGGTACCCCCTGTATATAGCCTCCACATTGACTCTGTACCGGTACCCCCTGTATATAGCCTCCACATTGACTCTGTACCGGTACCCCCTGTATATAGTCTCCACATTGACTCTGTACCGGTACCCCCTGTATATAGCCTCCACATTGACTCCCTACCGGTACCCCCTGTATATAGCCTCCACATTGACTCCCTACCGGTACCCCCTGTATATAGCCTCCACATTGACTCTGTACCGGTACCCCCTGTATATAGCCTCCACATTGACTCCCTACCGGTACCCCCTGTATATAGCCTCCACATTGACTCCCTACCGGTACCCCCTGTATATAGCCTCCACATTGACTCCCTACCGGTACCCCCTGTATATAGTCTCCACATTGACTCCCTACCGGTACCCCCTGTATTGAGCCTTCACATTGACTCTGTACCGGTACCCCCTGTATATAGCCTCCACATTGACTCTGTACCGGTACCCCCTGTATATAGCCTCCACATTGACTCTGTACCGGTACCCCCTGTATATAGCCTCCACATTGACTCCCTACCGGTACCCCCTGTATATAGTCTCCACATTGACTCCCTACCGGTACCCCCTGTATATAGCCTCCACATTGACTCCCTACCGGTACCCCCTGTATATAGCCTCCACATTGACTCTCTACCGGTACCCCCTGTATATAGCCTCCACATTGACTCCCTACCGGTACCCCCTGTATATAGCCTCCACATTGACTCCCTACCGGTACCCCCTGTATATAGTCTCCACATTGACTCCCTACCGGTACCCCCTGTATATAGTCTCCACATTGACTCCCTACCGGTACCCCCTGTATTGAGCCTTGCTATTGTTATTTTATTGTTGCTCTTCAATATTTTTTTGTTTGTTTGAGTAAATACTTTCTTCACCAACAATGCAGTTTTAAGAAGAATAAGTGTTAAGGGCGTGCCAGTAAGCATTTCACTGTAAGGTCTACCTGTTGTATTCGGCGCACGTGACAAATACAATTTGATTTGACTCCAATTAGCTTCCATATTCCGGTCGCAGAGCCATTAATAATGTGTGCTAGAACACATGGGAATGTGACGTGCACTGCAGTCCTTCTTCGTTTATACCATACCCATCTAGACCAGTACCTTGGTGAATAAAATGTGTGTGAGTTGTGTAGTGACGGTCTTTCTTCTCCTTGCGTGTCCACCAGGACCTGAAGGCCAACGAGTCTCGTCTGAGGGACATCAACAAGGTGGCATCTGAGCTGGAGTCTGAGGGCCTGATGGCAGAGGAGGCAAACATGGTCCAAGCTCAGGTAGCCCGCTAGTGCAGAGATATGTCATGTTTCATTTGTCAAAGATGAAAGCCTATGAAGCAATTGTTTTTACGTGAGTATTTGTGTGAAAGTATTTTACATGGTTTGAAATATAGCAAAGGTATTCACTTTCCAGGGATGCCAGTGTAAAACGTTTTTAGCTTAACTTTACTTTTCTTTTTTTACTCCAGGAACAAGTAATGGTGGGTTCCATTCCTGGCAAGGTAAAGACGACTCCTGAGTTTCAATACATTAACAGTATAATGTATCTAGAATGTTTATTTCTGTCACGTATGTAACCCAAATTCCCCTCTTTGTTCCAACAGGATGATACCGATTCCAAAAATGCTTCACCATGGAAGGTAAGAAAGACCAGTCAACTTATCCGTCTCATGGATATCCAAAACAAAGCATTTAGTCATGGATATCCAAAACAAAGCATTTAGTCTCATGGATATCCAAAACAAAGCATTTAGTCTCATGGATATCCAAAACAAAGCATTTAGTCTCATGGATATCCAAAACAAAGCATTTAGTCTCATGGATATCCAAAACAAAGCATTTAGTCTCATGGATATCCAAAACAAAGCATTTAGTCTCATGGATATCCAAAACAAAGCATTTAGTCATGGATATCCAAAACAAAGCATTTTGTCTCCCAAACTATATCCTTTTAGTGTGACCATGTCAGACACATGTTGACACACCCATAGATGGATTTAGCTAGAAGACGGTATTATATGCATCTTTGTTGACGCAGCCTACACATAAACCCAATATTAACTTTTGCCTTGAGCTGTAGTAACTTAGTCGGCGCTTAAGTCTCCGACTCCACTGCATGTACGGTAATGGTGGTGCTTTGGGGCCTGCTGGTCTTCTATCGCCGTGTTGATGGTGCCGGCTGTCTTTTGGGCAACAGTGTAAAGACATGGTCTGTCTTTACCCCCTGCGGTGCTAATATGGTTCCTCTTTTGACTGGTGTGGTGTTTTTGTCCCAACCCCCCCCCCCCCTTTCCTATCCTCCCTCCTTTCCTATCCTCCCTCCTTTCTGCTCTGATTTTCTTCCACCTTTGATTGTAGAATGTACGCTTGGCTGTTCAAACGACGGCTAACTTTAATACTATCAAGGTAAGGTTTTTAAAGACTAGCCTCCCCCAAATCCCGCCCCCTTCCTCCCTCGCATTTATGTCCTCCTCGCTGGCCTCATACCTGCATCCTGCTCGTTCTGGAGACACCTCCATCATCGGTCTGGACTCTATCCGCGTCTACAGTCTTTACGTTGTATTTATGTTCTCATCATGTCGTCGATGTCATTGAATGGCCTTGTCCCTCATTCCTGTTTTCATTTGTCTCATCCCCCTCTCCTTTAACCATTGTTATGCGTTTTCTAAATGAAGGATGGCTGGTACAAAAGGCATTGAGATATGCCTCAACGCCATATTTTTGTTTCCCTAGCGTTTTGTCATTTCTTTCTCCATTGTTTCTCCATCCTGTGTATCGTCATTGACATTCATCCATCTCCCAGTCTGACTTTCCATGTTCCTCGTTACCAACCCCTTTTATCCAACAGCCTCCTTTACCACCAGTCTGTCTGTCTGTCAAACACACATGGAGCACAACCTGAATCAATGAGCACTTTACTGATTCACAATTTATATTCACAACTGATATCAGTTTAAGACCCTCATTGCTCAAGATTACTAGTATTGGGCTCCATTCCACTGGACTCCATTGTAACTCAGTCAATTCAGAGAAGTGTTCATCTAAAAAAATAAGTCATTTTGTTTTGATTCATTGAGTTGAAATGGAATTTATCCCAACCTGGAAGGATATGCAACCAAGAGTCTATATATCAAATAATATCCTGAAAATAAGTCATTAATCAATTCCTTAAAACATTCACTCAATTTAAATCGGCTAAATTGGAGCACTGGGTTCAAGAAACCTTGGCAAAGGCCTCATGGGAGTTATTGGATCCTGGAGAAGCTCTGTCTAGCTCTGTGATTGGGTGATAACGGTGTCCGGGGGTGTGTTTGTAGGAGCTGAACAACCGCTGGAGGTCCCTGCAACAGCTGGCTGAGGAGAGGAGCAATATGCTGGGGAGTGCCCATGAGGTGCAGAGGTTCCACAGGTACACATCCACAGAAGGCATATGAAGAGCACATACATACACACTATGTTCAAGCGGATGCAGAAGAAACCTGCATATTAAAGTCTGCACACAGACATCAAGAAACCTTGGCAAAGGCCTCATGGGTGTTATTGGATCCTGTGATTGGGTGATAACGGTGTCCGGGGGTGTGTTTGTAGGAGCATATTAAAGTGACACATTTATTAGCTCATGTAGGTTCCTGATGAAGACCAAGATCACCTCAAAGAGAAAGTTGGTGGACATTAATATTTTAACACACTGAACAAAATGGCTGGTGTGAAATGAAAAACTAAATGGCTGCTTGTTTTCCTCAGGGATGCGGATGAGACCAAGGAGTGGATCGAGGAGAAGAACCAGGCCCTGAACACCGACAACTACGGCCACGACCTGGCTAGCGTTCAGGCTCTGCAGCGCAAACATGAGGGCTTTGAGAGAGACCTGGCCGCCTTGGGAGACAAGGTGAGCGGAAACACACACACACTTTCACTTGGTCAGTATTGATCAAAGTCTTGAAGACGGATGGTCAGTATTGATCAAAGTCTTGAAGACGGATGGTCAGTATTGATCAAAGTCTTGAAGACGGATGGTCAGTATTGATCAAAGTCTTGAAGACGGATGGTCAGTATTGATCAAAGTCTTGAAGACGGATGGTCAGTATTGATCAAAGTCTTGAAGACGGATGGTCAGTATTGATCAAAGTCTTGAAGACTGATCAAAGGATGGTCAGTATTGATCAAAGTCTTGAAGACGGATGGTCAGTATTGATCAAAGTCTTGAAGACGGATGGTCAGTATTGATCAAAGTCTTGAAGACGGATGGTCAGTATTGATCAAAGTCTTGAAGATGAGGTGAGCAGAAACGCATGCATTTATCTACTGTGTAGATCTTCCTTCTTCAAGAAGATACTGCGTCTCAGTAAGAGCAGGACCAGCCAAACACACAGGGACTAAAAAAAGGTTGAAGAATGTAATAACCCTTAGCGGATCTTTGCCTTCCTGTTCCAGGTGAAGTCTCTGGGGGAGACGGCGGAGCGTCTGATCCAGTCCCACCCGGAGGCTGTGGACGACATCCAGGAGAAGTGCACAGAGCTCAACACGGCCTGGAGCAGCCTAGTGGCACGTGCCGACCAGCGCAAGGACAAGCTGGGCAACTCCCACGACCTGCAGCGCTTCCTCTCCGACTTCAGGGATCTGATGTCCTGGATTAACGGCATCCGAAGCTTGGTCTCCTCAGAGGAACTGGCCAAAGATGTGACCGGGGCTGAGGCCCTGCTGGAGAGACACCAGGTACTGGTATATACACATAGATGCACACACAAGCACTTGTACCATCCATCCCCTGTATCTTGTGGACATACCAGGTGAACCAGATTCCACATATGGACATACACAAACATCTAGTCCATCCAATATAAACCTGTAATCTTACCATCCTCTCTCCCTCTTTCCAGGAGCACCGTACTGAGATTGACGCCCGTGCCGGAACCTTCCAGGCCTTTGAGCAGTTTGGCCAGCAGCTGTTGGCACGCGGCCACTACGCCAGTCCGGAGATCCAACAGAAGCTGGAGGCCCTGGACCACGAGAGGGCCGACCTGGAGAAGGCCTGGGTCCAGAGACGCATGATGCTCGACCAGTGCCTGGAGCTTCAGGTTGGAGACACGCATGCGCGCACACGGACACCGACAGACACATTCAATCATTAACACTGTAGAACAAACTATGAAACTGAGCTTGCCTCCATACAGGGACACAGCACACACACCAAGCTCGCAAATTGGCGATGTTTGACCGTAATTGAACTATAACTTCATTTAAGTAAATGAAATTACACAGCATAAAACCTCAATAGAAATATATTTTTTAAATGATGCAGTCTTAGAAGCCCCCCTGTTGCTTACCTTCTGGGGCACAAAAGGGTGGCAGATCATTCCTTAAGCCTTGCAAAAACAAAACACCTCGTCTCAGTGGCTTTTGGTTATTTAAACTTAAGGACATGTTGGTGTGTCTGTTAGTTTAGTTTCCTTTGCTCCAGACTTGACATTGTACCTTTTTGATGAACTAGGCCTAATCTAGTTTGTGTGCTGCCAACCCATGGAATAAAAATTGTAATAATTATACTACACACAGCCTCGAGACGAAGTCAATTACTAACCTAGCCAGTATAAAAACTTATCCTAGTGAGTAATCTCTCTCCACTCCTCCCTCAGCTGTTCAACCGTGACTGTGAGCAGGCTGAGAACTGGATGGCAGCGCGCGAGGCCTTCCTGGCCAGCGACGACAAGGGCGACTCCCTGGACAGCGTGGAGGCCCTCATCAAGAAACACGAGGACTTTGACAAGGCCATCAATGTGCAGGGGGAGAAGATCGCTGCCCTGCAGTCCTTTGCTGACCAGCTGGTCGGCGCCGACCACTACGCCAAGCCTGAGATCTCCAAACGTCGCAACGAAGTCCTGGACAGGTCACTCTAGCTTTCTCTTTAGATGACCATCTGTACAACTTTGCATGTGCGTATCTGTTAGCATTATACCGTTACCATGGAATTGGCCACTGATATATGGTTTGTTAAACTTTGAAATCAATGGTTTTTGTTTGGCATACTTTTTAAAGTCTCAGCGTAATTCCATTACCATGGAATTGCCATAGTGTAACTGCCTGCCCTAGTGTAACTGTGCCTGCCTGCGTTTGTCCTCCCGGTCTGTAGGTGGCGCCGTCTGAAGGCCCAGATGATTGAGAAGCGTTCCAAGCTGGGCGAGTCCCAGACCCTGCAGCAGTTCAGCCGCGATGTGGATGAGATTGAGGCCTGGATCAGCGAGAAGCTGCAGACGGCCACCGACGAGTCCTACAAGGACCCCACCAACATCCAGGTACAGGATTGGCTAAAAATATCACAATGACAGGCTCCACATTTGGAGTTTCAAGGCTGAACCATAGAGATGGATTGTGGGCACACTTGCCACAAAAGACCGATAGCAATCGGTAGCGCCATAGAGGGCTTTCAGCATCTCCAAGGGCTTCCCCTAACCACTGATCTAGGGTCAGTTTACCTTACCCCATAACCATTAGTAGGATGACAAATATCTGAAATACTTTGACTTGATCATGATCAAATAATGACTTGAAACACCCTTTTTTCAGAATATCTGGTGACCCCACCCTAAATCTAACGGTTTAACCTTTAAAATGGATAAATGTCGATTTTTACATCAACAAATAACCTTTTTTAAATTCATATTAAAACCAATAAATACATTTACTCTAACATGTTTTTGTTTTTCAAATGATCTGTCTCAAACATGTGTATGTTGCCATAATTCTGTCTTGTAATTGTTTTTAGACATGTATTTATTAAAAAATGTTGGCAACCCCACTAATTCCTCCACAACCTGGCCTACGAGGCATTTTTAATTTGGTTTCAAAAGAGGGTAAACCCATTTCAGGGGAGGGGGAGTGTTTGTTAATATAAATGACATCTAACTTGTCAGTGGTTTCAATACTGCAGGTTAATACTGTGTAAATGTATTGCTGCTCCCTGTTAATGACTACAATGCCCCCTTACCTGTACCTACTGAACCAACCCCCATGTGTGTCTATTTGGGACTGAATCTCTCCTCTGTTTTTTTTAATCTCGTTTATAGTTGTCCAAGCTGCTGGTAAGTTGAGTCGTGTGTCTGCTAAACTAACACCCAACGTAGGTTTTCTGTGGCCTTGTCTGTTGTAGACACGTGTGTAGAATGCCATCCCGTGTTTTTACGTGTTCATCTGCACTAGCTAGTGCCCGCTTCTGTTGTTGTTGTATGGATTTCATACATCTTAATGTCCCCCCGTCTTGTGCCATCAATGCACATGTTTGTATATGACTGCAGTTGTTTCCATTTTGTTGCTGGTTGTGGCTTCTATATATATTTTGTTTGTTTGTCTGCAGTTCTTCAAAGTTGCTCCACATATTGTTGCTTTTTTTGTTGTTGTAAAAAGTAGTCCTATAAATCTTGCCAAATGTATTTAAACATGAGAGATTGATGTGCCTTGCCTTTTTGCAAGCTAGCTGCATTCATGGTTGTAAACCAAAAACCACACTTTAGCCGCAAACACAGTAACATCAAGGATAGCGCCGACACCTCGAATAAGTGTTTGTCTGCTCTCTACCTCTCTCAATCTCTGGTTATGTAAAAACAAAGTGTGGAACGAGTTTTTAAAAGACCCTCTCATCTTGTAGGTATCTTCAAAAATATATTTTGTTGTGGGTCCGTTCCATCTCCATTCCATCGTCTGTCCTCATTTGGTGGTGTTTGACCTTGTTTTTTACCTTGGCAGAATTACATGGCCAGTATTGAATAGAGGAGAATCATAGCCAATTTTGAGTCCTTGAGAGACTTTTACAACTGGAAAATGTATCATTGGTTTCATCAACTGCATACACGTATCAACTGCGTTTTGGCCATTTGCCAGTGGAAAGTTACTTTAGGACTTCAGACATGACAATGACATTAATGCTAATAGTTAACTAACGAGAGAGCCAATTCAAAAAACAGTGTAGTTTTGGCTGGTTATCTAGTTAGTCTGTTTTACCTGCTGAGCAATTTACTCTCTAGCGAGCTTTTTCTCTCCCGTGGCAACAGCCCACTGGCACACACCATTACTTTCTCAATGGTTTTCATTGCTGACCAAAAATGATCTATAACTGGGCAAATAACTCTAACTAGCTATTATTATCAACAAATGTGCAAATGCAGCTAAGCTCGCTTTGATCTCAAAAACATATCTCGTGAATGCATGATTGAAAGACTACTCGTGCCTGTCAATGCAGGCCTACAATAATTATACTCCAATGCGATCTGCAGAGATTGGGAGGACAGTGAGCAAAACATCACATCCAGTTATGATCGGAGTAGCCTAATTGTTTGATATTGTACATTTTGTTAAATATTTTTTTTCTGTGTTTTATTTTTATACGTGTTCAAACTGAAATCTATACAAGCGTTAATGTCAAGCCCTGCATAATCAATAGCCCCAAATAGGAGATATTCACTCTCCACGCACAAACATAAACGTGTGTCAAAAAAGGACTGACCCTTGTTGTAAAAAGTGCCTTTCTAATATATACAGTGCCTTCGGAAAGTATTCAGACCCCTTAACTTTTTCCACATGGTTACTTTACAGCCTTATTATAAAATGGATTTTAAAAAAAATAAATAATAATCCTCAGCAATCTACACACAATACCCCATAATGAGGAAGTGAAATATGTTTTTAAAAATGTTTGCAAATAAAATAAAACTGGCCCTGTATTCAGACCCTCTGCTATGAAACTCAAAATTGAACTCCGGTGCAAGTATCCTTGATGTTTCTGCAACTTGATTGGAGTCCACCTGTGGTCAATTCAATTGATTGGACATGATTTGGAAAGGCACACAGCTGTCTATATAAGGTCCCACAGTTGTCAGAGCAAAAAAACAATTCAAAGGAATTGTCCGTAGAGCTCGGAGACAGGATTGTGTCTAGGCACAGATCTGGGGAAGGGTACCAAAGCATTTCTGCAGCATCGAAGGTCCCCAAGAACACAGTGGCCTTAATCATTCTTAAATGGAACAAGTTTGGAACCACCAAGACTCTTCCTAGAGCTGACCGCCCGGCCAAACTGAGCAATCGGGGGAGAAGGGCCTTGGTCAGGGAGGTGACCAGGAACCCGATGGTCACTCTTACAGAGCTCTAGGGTTCCTCTGTGGAGATGGGAGAAACTTCCAGAAGGACAACCATCTCTGCAGCACTCTACCAATCAGGCCTTTATGGTAGAGTAGCCAGACGGAAGCCACTCTTAAGTAAAAGGCCCTTTACAGCCTGCTTGGAGTTTGCCAAAAGGCACCTAAAGACTCTCAGGCCATGAGAAACAAGATTCTCTGATCTGCTGAAACCAAGCCTGAATGCCAAGTGTCACTTCTGGAGGAAACCTGGCCCCATCCCTACGGTGAAGCATGGTGGTGGCAGCATCATGCTGTGGGGATGTTATTCAGTGGCAGGGACTGGGAGACTAGTCAGGATCGAGGCAAAGGTGAACGGAACAAAGTACAGAGAGATCCTTGATGAAAACCTGCTCCAGAACGCTCAGGACCTCAAACTGGGGCGAAAGTTCACCTTCCAACAGGACAACGACCCTAAGCACACATCCAAGACAATGCAGGAGTGGCTTCGGATCAAGTCTCAATGTCCTTGAGTGGCCCAGCCAGAGCCCGGACTTGAACCCGATCGAACATCTCTGGAGAGACCTGAAAATAGCTGTGCAGCGACACTCCCCATCTAACCTGACAGAGGTTGAGAGGATCTGCAGAGAAGAATGGGAGAATATCCCCAAATACAGGTGTGCCAAGCTTGTGGTGTCATACCCAAGAAGACTCAAGATTGTAATTGCTGCCAAAGGTGCTTCATCAAAGTACTGAGTTAAAGGGTCTGAATACTTATGTGAATGTTTATTTTTATATAAATAAAAATGTCTAAACTATTTTTGCTTTGTCATTATGGGGTGTTGTGTGTAGATTGATGAGTGGGGGGGGGAAAAACAATTGAATCCATTGTAGATTAAGGCCGTAACGTAAAAAGTGGAAAAAGTCAAGGTGTCTGAATACTTTCCAAATTCACTGTATACTTTGCCTCCTTATTTGAATGCACTTATTCAATAGAAGAGCATCTGCTAAATGACTAAATTGCCTTTTCAATTGTACATCAACCCTTACCAACACGTATCTAAGTAGCCTACCGGATGTGTTTTCACACAATCCAAGGGAAGATGTCACCCATTCAGCACCAAACCCACTGGCTCTCTATACTCCATGGTTCTCACTCCCTCTCTCTCCCCCGTCTCTTCCCTCCTTCCCCTGCCTGCGCTCTCAGAGTAAGCACCAGAAGCACCAGGCCTTCGAGGCGGAGCTGCACGCCAACGCAGACCGCATCCGTGGGGTCATCGACACAGGGAACGCCCTCATCCAGAGAGGGGCCTGCGCCGGCAGTGAGGACGCAGTTCAGGTACACACACACACTTTTTAAACAGCTTACTTGTCCTATACACACACCTTATAATTGTAAGTATAAAAATGTTTATTTACATACAAATCCACTTCAAGGACAAAAGCCTTTGAGAAAAACATGATGATCACATTGCAAACAAATGTTCTCTTTCTATGCAATTCAAGCAACGTGAACGGATTCTTGCCTAGTTCAACATCTACTCTTTTTTTGTCAGTAGTCCAAAACTGGGTGTCTAACCGGTCATGTGTTCTTTAGTCGCGTCTCGGTGCCCTGGACGAGCAGTGGCAGTTCCTGGTGAACAAGTCGGCAGAGAAGAGCCAGAAGCTGAAAGAAGCCAACAAACAGCAGAACTTCAACACTGGCATCAAAGACTTTGACTTCTGGCTCTCTGAGGTAAAAAACAAAAGACAATAAAATACTAAAAATGCAAATGTAAAAATGTAAAAATTAGATCACTTTTGTGAAAGGTTCCCATCCACCACACAATTCTCAGAAGTTAAAGATGCTGATATTAGGTTTATCATGAGAAATCATGTACTCAGTACTGAAAACCCTGATGTTTTAATAGGATTTATCTGAGACCTGCACAGATAGTCAGTAAGATTAGAAAAGGAGAGGTTTGATTTGCTGAACAGACAGCCAAAAAGACATCACCTCCGAGTTTGTTTCCAGCAATTTAGTTAATGTTAGACAGATTTTAAATGGGCTTAAAATAGTTGGATTTGACGCGCTAACTCGTTCACCTACCTAAAAAATAAAAGATACTGAGAAATACTTTTGGGGAAAATGCTCTCCGAAGACGAAGACGATGAGGAACTACCGTTCTCTTGTTTTTCTCTGCAGGTCGAGGCCCTTCTTGCCTCTGAGGACTATGGCAAAGACCTGGCCTCCGTCAACAACCTGCTGAAGAAACACCAGCTTCTGGAAGCCGACATCTCTGCTCATGAGGTAATGTATCCTACGTCCACATATCCCACTGTTAAACTACAGCCACCGCCATCATGGGACTGAGCTTCTTCAGTTGGACCAGGGGAAGACCTCGTCTGAAAATGGCTGAATGATAGTCTGTCTGGCCTCAGCTGGGGGTCCTTGATGTACTTAATGTGAGAAATGCTATATGTGAAATATGTTATCTGTACACTTCCGTGTTAAATGATAACTGGTTGAAAGGTGACACTGGTTCGACATTGAAACCGCTGGTCAATCATCGCCTATTGAACTTATCATTCTTACATAACGTCTTGTCTTTTAATGTTTTTTTTGTACAAATCACTAAAGATATCCACCAGTACAGGTTTGTGCTTTGCGTTGAATGTCTTTCCGTGTGTCTACAGGATCGCCTGAAGGACCTGAACGGCCAGGCCGACAGCCTGACGGCCAGCACAGCCTTCGACCCCACCCAGGTCAAGGACAAGCGCAACGCCGTCAACGGACGCTTCGCCAAGATCAAGAGCATGGCTGGCGGCCGCCGCGCCAAGCTCAACGAGTCTCACCGCCTGCACCAGTTCTTCAGGGACCTGGACGATGAGGAGTCTTGGATAAAGTAAGAGCGCCCCCTGGAGTTGTGGAGGAATGGATGCAAGACAATGTCTTGGAGGGTTGTTGGTGTTGAGACATTGAGGTCAATTACTAACACATTCGCTCTCTTTTTTTCTTTCTCTCCGTCTCTTTAATCTCCATTCAGAGAAAAGAAATTGCTGGTTAGTTCGGAAGACTATGGACGTGATTTGACAGGAGTGCAGAATCTGAGGAAGAAACACAAGAGGCTGGAGGCTGAGCTGGGGGCCCACGAGCCAGCCATCCAGTCTGTGCAGGACACTGGGAAGAAGCTGTCTGATGACAACACCATCGGCCAGGAGGAGATTGAGCAGAGGCTGGGCCAGTTTGAGGAACACTGGACGGAGCTGAAGGACCTGGCTGCAGCAAGGTGAGACTGGACACACACACGCACACAGGTACATTTTGATACACATACACTTACACACACAGACATTCTGACTAACGCGCACACATTCTGACAAAAACGCAATACTGGTATCGTCCCAGCCCAATCTGATACAAAAACAAATGAACATGCACACCACACACCAGTGGAACCCCGTTATCTTGGGCATTCATTGATAATGTTATTTATTTGTGTATGTGTGATCAGGGGACAGAGGCTGGAGGAGTCGCTGGAATACCAGCAGTTTGTTGCGAATGTTGAAGAGGAGGAAGCCTGGATCAACGAGAAGCTGAATCTGGTGGGAAGCGAAGACTACGGGGATACCCTGGCCGCCGTGCAGGGCCTGTTGAAGAAGCATGAGGCTTTTGAGACTGACTTCACCGTGCACAGGGACAGAGTGAATGATGTGTGTTCCAACGGAGACGAGCTCGTCAACAAGGTACGTCTCAGCCAAACACTGACCGGACAAATTATATGTTATGATTAAGAGACCAGGTACCAACTGAATGTGTTGACTTTTTTTTATTTTTTTTATTTTTTTTTACAATTTACACTTTCACTAGACTGGCTGTTGTCCCAGACTGATTTTAAATGCATATGTTGTGTGTCTGTGTCCTTCAATCAGAACAACCACCACGTGGACAGCATCTCAGCCAAGATGACGTCCCTGCGGGGCAAGGTGTCTGAGCTGGAGAGGGCCGCTGCCATGAGGAAAGCCAAGCTGGACGAGAACTCTGCCTTCCTGCAGTTCAACTGGAAGGCCGACGTGGTGGAGTCCTGGATCGGTACGCGAGAGGAGTTTCTCAATGACACTGTTGTGTTCAGTCTTTAAAGCTCTTCACTTTCTTGAGGGTGAACTAACTCAAAGTTTTCACAAAAGATGAAAGGATGTGTATTTGAGTGCATTATTCAATCTGTACGGTCCGGTTGTTTGTGCAGGTGAGAAGGAGAACAGCCTGAAGACTGATGACTACGGACGAGATCTCTCCTCTGTGCAGACGTTGCTCACTAAGCAGGTACGCTGTAGCAATGTCTATCTCCCAAATGAGGGATGCCACGGCCGCCATTTTCTGCCAGAAAAGCTCACCTCACATCAGCTAGACACATTCTCCCATGCCTCATGTTCCTCCTTCCCTCCTCGCGTCTACAGGAGACGTTTGACGCTGGTCTTCAGGCCTTCCAGCAGGAGGGTATAACCAACATCACGGCCCTCAAGGACCAGCTGCTGGCGGCCAAGCACGTCCAGTCCAAGGCCATTGAGGCCCGCCACGCCGCCCTCATGAAGCGCTGGAACAAGCTGCTAGACAACTCACAGGCTCGCAAGAAGAAGCTGCTGGAGGCCCAGGATCACTTCAGGAAGGTAGGATATCTTAATGACTACAATTCATAGATTATCATCATTGGTGTTCATATTATAGTCCGTCAAACATCACTGAATCGAGCCCCCCCCCTCAGGTGGAAGACCTGTTCCTGACCTTTGCCAAGAAGGCATCGGCCTTCAATAGCTGGTTTGAGAATGCAGAGGAAGACCTGACGGACCCGGTGCGCTGCAACTCGCTGGAGGAGATCCGGGCTCTGCGCGACGCCCACGAGGCCTTCCGCTCGTCGCTGAGCTCCGCGCAGACCGACTTCAACCAGCTGGCTGAGCTGGACCGGCAGATTAAGAGTTACCAGGTGGTGTCCAACCCCTACACCTGGTTCACCATGGAGGCCCTGGAGGAGACCTGGAGAAACCTGCAGAAGATCATCAAGGTGAAGAGGGGTGGGAGATAGATCTGGGACCAGATCTGTTTGTGCTGTATCTCCAACAGGGTGGGAAATTAACACTTGCCAAATGTGGGTAGATTTTCAGTAGCCACGTTGGCGGGTGATCACACAGAGCATTTGGGAAACATTTTATTTTAATACAAGGGGGGGGGAATCTGCATTTTGTCTGGGAAGCACTTCATCCCATCCATCCATCTATATAGGAACGAGAGCTAGAGTTGCAGAAGGAGCAGAGAAGGCAGGAGGAGAACGACAAGCTGCGGCAGGAGTTTGCGCAGCACGCCAACGCATTCCACCAGTGGCTGCAGGAGACCAGGTAGGGTCTGGACCTGTTGTGCTAGGAAGGCAGTGCACTTGCTATTTGATATATAGGTATATTCTAGGAATAGGATGGGAGAATGTTAATACCATTCCATTTTAAAAACCCAAATAAATGTACATGCATCACCTTACCCAATAAGAAATCAATGGAGCTACCTGAACTTTAAATGTGCATGCTGCTCAGAAATGTATGTCCTGTCTTTCTCTGCCACTTTGTTGTTCTCTGGCCATAAGGAAACATGGTGCTATTCATCGGAGCGACGAGTGAACAGTTGCAGATAGATTTGTATGAAACTGACATGATGCTCGACTCCACCAGAGATCGTTTTCTTGTCAATTGTACACAACACACTTGTGTCTGCAATGCTCTGAATGTTTTTCCTCACTGAATAGGCCACAGGCAAAGCATGATTTTGTGTATTTTTGGTTGTGGGTGGATGGGGAGCACTGTTACAACTTCTACACAACCACACAAGTGATCTGTGAATGTTTCAAACTGGATCATACTGCGGATGTACCTGTGCTCACACTGTATTTCTGTGTTTGTCAGAGGGCAATGACCATGGTGCCCCTGCCTAGTGTTTCTAACCATTGTCTCTTTCTCCCCCCCCCATACCCCTTTCCCACTTTTTCCCTCTCTTGCTGCTACCTCGCTGATGCTTGGGAATCACTCTGCTTATCAGGACATATCTTCTGGATGGGTGAATATCACATTTTACTGTCGTGTGTGTGTGTGTGTGTGTGTGTGTGTGTGAGTGGGGTCAAATCAACATAATGCGAAGATGATGAAATCAAGGTCTGTGATCTGAAAGATGGGTAGATTGGAGTGATGGCGCTTTGTTGAGCCACTGCAGGTTTGGTATCAAGTCGCTGGTTACATGTTGCATCATACATGTTGCTTACATAGAACCACCAGGTAACTGTCTCCACGTGAAGAAGTTGAAGGTAAAACTGGACCACTTTCACTTTAGAGGATCTATATTTTGTGTACACGCCCTTTGTTTCTGTATGTCTTGTCCTTTTTCTGACAAATGTTTTCATCTTTGTATAATTTCCTTGTGAATGGTGCTCCCTTTTCTGTTCTTATTTACTCTCTTTTTTTACATCCTCCTTCTCTGAATAGCATAGCTTATCGAAGGGTTGTCCGTGTCTTTCAGTATGAAGTCAGTGATGATCTTTCCGGAAGGTCTTCTCCTTTTTCTCCCATCATTACTTCCATCGTGCCCTCTGGGTTGCATGTCCTCATGCTCTTTTAAAACCAACCATTTGGGCTCGGTGTGCTCAGTTTCATCTCTACTAACTTTACTGCAATGTAGCTCACTGAAACTAAGATCAACCTCGTGATTGGTCTGCATACTTTTTTCAAGTCTGACTACATTGAGCACTGTTTTAAAGGAGAGCTGAATTTGTTCATTCATTCGCAACAGATTCAGAGTCAAATGTAGTTTCCAACACTGTGCACTGTAGCCCTAACCATGGTATAGATTACCACAGCTATCAGCTTCTTTGGCATGGATTGATTGGCTTTGTGCAAAGGCCAGTGTATTTTAGGATTTCTTGTGGTTTTTCTTCGTACTTTGAGTCATTTTTCCACCATTTGAGGTAAGTCCTAGGGAAATGGATGGCTTTGAACATTTTGAGTGTAAGGAAACAGTTATTCTTTTTACTACTATTTTGTACTTCTGTTTCCCTACTTTTTTAAATTTACCAAATGTTTCCAGCCTTATGTTCTCTGAAATTTGAAGATGGTTTGCTATTTTTGATGAGTAGTAAATGAGTAAATTGCAAGATTTGTTTGGAATCTCTTGAAACGCCACTGGTATATTCAAATGTATGAATTGAATCTTATTATCAAAATGAGAATGAATCATAGAGTAGGAATGAAGTTGGATCTCTGGTTAAGAATCCAAGGAATGAATCAGAGTAGGAATGAAGTTGGATCTCTGGTTAAGAATCCAAGGAATGAATCATAGAGCAGGAATGAAGTTGGATCTCTGGTTAAGAATCCAAGGGTTCCTACCAGTGGTGGAAAAAGTACTCAATTGTCATACTTGAGTAAAAGTAAAGATACCTTTTTTTTATAGAAAATGACTCAAGTGAAAGTCACCCAGTAAAATACGACTTGAGTAAAAGTCTAAGTGTTGAGTTTTAAATATACTTAAGTATCAGAAGAAAATTAAATGGCTAAATATACTTAAATATCAAAAGTAAAAGTATAAACCATTTCAAATTCCTTATTAAGCAATCCACATGACACAACAAAAAAAAATTGAATAGCCAGGGGCGCACTCCAACACAACATTTACAAACCAAGCATTTGTGTTTAATGAGTCTGCCAGATCAGTGGCAGTAGGGATGACCAGGGATGTTCTCTGTTTAGTGAGTCCTCCAGATCAGTGGCAGTAGGGATGACCAGGGATGTTCTCTTGTGAATTGGACCATTTTCCTGTGGGGGAAAAAAGTACTTTTTGGTGTCAGGGATAATGTACATTATTTTTATTTTTGGAATGTAGTAAAGTAAAAGTTGTCAAAAATATAAAAAGTAAAGTACAGATACCCAAAATAACTACTTAAGTAGTACTTTACACCACTGTTTCCTACTACCAAGTTGGTGCGTGTGCATTTGTCTGAGACTGCGTGTATGTGACTGACTGGATCACCTGATCTTGATGGCTATGGCATGTTGTTTATCCCAATATTTTATCAGCCTAGAATTCTCCTCTCCCCTGACACTTGTGTATATACATCTAGGTCCTGTATGGTAGAAGAGTCCGGAACCTTGGAATCACAGCTTGAGGCAA
Source organism: Oncorhynchus nerka (assembly GCF_034236695.1). NCBI lineage: Eukaryota > Metazoa > Chordata > Actinopteri > Salmoniformes > Salmonidae > Oncorhynchus > Oncorhynchus nerka. The sequence goes on along the minus strand of NC_088414.1, from coordinate 2,817,558 downwards.
CCAAGGTAAGAAAGAAACCCTTGTCATTTATGCTGGAGACAACCATTTTGGCCATTTCATTACATAGCCTTACCTGTGTGTCACTCGCACTCTGTAGCGTAAGCACCAGGAGATCCGGGCCATGCGCAGCCAGCTGAAGAAGATAGAGGACTTGGGAGCGGCCATGGAGGAAGCCCTGATCCTGGACAACAAGTACACAGAACACAGCACGGTGGGCCTGGCCCAGCAGTGGGACCAGCTAGACCAACTAGGAATGAGGATGCAGCACAACCTGGAGCAACAGATCCAGGCCAGGTCAGAGAAAGGGAGACTGACACACACACACATACTATAAACTCCCATGTTGATAGCCCTTATAGATAGTTCTCAAGCAGTAAACCTATTTTGGCCGACGTGTTCCTTCACTCCTAATCTGGTCATATCTGTTCACTGCAGGAACACCACTGGAGTGACAGAGGATGCCCTGAAGGAGTTCAGCATGATGTTCAAGTGAGTGGTGGTCATTTTCACTGTACCTTTTGGTCATACCAAGTAGCTTAGGTGAAGGAACCAGGACAGTGTGTGTGTGGGGGGGGAAGAAGGAGCTTGCCAGGCTGAAATGCAAAGAAGCTCTCCCTTTGCGCTTAGTTAGATGAAGGAACTTAATAACCTCAACCATTTTCCCTTTTACTCCCCAGGCATTTTGACAAAGAGAAGTCTGGTCGTTTAAACCATCAGGAGTTCAAGTCGTGTCTGCGCTCGCTGGGTTACGACCTGCCAATGGTGGAGGAGGGAGAACCAGACCCCGAGTTCGAGTCCATCCTCGACACTGTCGATCCCAACAGGTCAGGAACCCCAGCTCTATTCAGTCAACTCTACTTGGGGGTTTTCATCTGGCCAATCACTTGTTGGAATAGTATTTGAAAAAACGATTAAACCTTCCCAAGAATGTTACTTTATTATTCAGAATGGGTGTGTTAGTGGTTTGCCTCATATTTTGTTTATATTTCTTTGATTCATGGCTAACTGGTGTTGTGTGTGTGTGTTTCAGGGATGGCAATGTGTCCTTGCAGGAGTACATGGCTTTCATGATCAGCCGCGAAACAGAGAACGTAAAGTCCAGCGAGGAGATTGAGAGCGCCTTCCGAGCCCTCAGCGTCGATGCCAAGCCCTACGTCACCAAGGAGGAGCTCTACCAGGTACTTATACGCCAACCTTCCTTACACCACATTCTGACTCGACTGTTTCTCAGTGGCTAATGAATAGGACCAGAATATTATGAATATGAGCTGCAGCCATAAAATGTGCATTTTATAAATGGCTCTGAAATAACTTATCAAAACTTGCATAAAACCTCTGAAGAAATACCTGCTGAATCTCTTCTTGTTTCTCCCCCTTTTTTAGAACCTGAGCAAGGAACAGGCAGACTACTGCATCTCGCACATGAAGCCCTACCTAGACGGCAAGGGCCGGGAAATGCCATCTGCCTTCGACTTTGTTGAATTCACCCGCTCGCTTTTCGTCAACTGATCCCTTGCCTGCCAGTAACCAATCGGGATGCATTTGCCGCACACACACACACATATGTCAAACTAGAATATATCTCTCACTTTTTGTGCTTCACTGCCAAGTGACTCTGTCTGCATTTGAATGTTTGTGCTTTTGCTGGATTTAAGAACCCAGAGACGATCTGCTGTAACATCACAATAAGGACTGTTGTTCGCTTAATAAACGCTACTGGTTAGAACTGGACCTTTCTTCTCTGTACCTTTCTATTACAACATGAATCCACCTTTGTTTCAGTTCAGTATAAAAAGGAACAACCAGTCTGAATAACCACTCCGTGCCTATGGAGTAATAAATAAATACACATTTGCTGTTTCAACATCTCAAAAGCATTTGAACTCTTATTTATTTAACCAGGAAAAGCCCATTGAGACCCAGTCTCTTTTTCAAGGGAGACCTGGCCAAGAAGGCAGAAACAATCAATATATTAGAAAACAATTCAACATGATCCAGCCTAAAAAAAATAACATTTACACTCTTAACAGCCTTCCATCAAAAAAATGTATTAATTCAGTGTCACTAACATATCTAGTTGTATACTATTCCATGCCTCTGGTGCACAAGACGAGAACGCAGTCTTGCCTAATACTGTAAATGTCCTGGGGAATATAAGCAACCAGGTATGGTAACTGCTGGTGGTGGACACCAGACCATCAAGGGAGTTTACCCAAAAGGGTTTTGTAGATGAACATGTACAAATGTAGCTTTGAGCATAAAAAGTGCAATGGTGGGTGAGTGACTAGGCATTTGTAATAAAGCGCAAGGATGCATGATTAACTGTCCAGCATCTGTAAGACAGCCCACCTGCATATACAACAAATCACCATATTCAATTAGAGAGAAAAGTGGCCCGAACAAGCTTCTTAGTGGGAAGCAAGCCTTATTACAAAAATAAAACCCCAATTTCAATTTAAGCTTCCTTACAAGATTATCCGTATGAACTTTAAAGGACAACTTGTCATCCAACCATATACCTAGGTATTTATAGGAAGACATTTCTTCAATGGATAAGCCACCAGATGTGGCAATACTAACCTTCTCTGGCAGAGTTCTAGCTCTGGTAAAGGTCATGAATTTGTTTTTTTGTACATTCAAGATCAGTTTGAGACCATAAAGAGGCCTGCAGTGACTGAAAAGCAGTCTGGAGCTCTTCAACAGCCTGAACCAGAGAAGGAGAATATGAATACCATCTGTACATAGATGCAATTTTGACGGTTGTATCCCATTTCCGTAAAAAAATTGAACACAGGAGCTAAAAGGGAACCCTGGGGCACACCTCTATTAATCTCAAGAAAGCTAGATTTACGAGTGTCAGCAATATACAGTGTTCTGTCAGAAAGATAGTTTCCTAAACAAATTTACTGCCCCTTCACTGAGACTAATGTTACTAAATCTAGCTAGCAACCATTCATGGTCAACAAATAGAGCAGCATAATGCTGCTTTTAATCAAGTGCATTTAAGATGCCATTTGCCTCCTAATCTCCTGAACAAATGAATTCAATGTAATTTAGTTTGCGCAGGACATCAATCAGCTAGTTAAGTGCATCTCCCGAACCCGGGTGCGGTCTGTAGCATCCGACGACAGGGACGTCCTTATATATTGTGGTAAACCGTGGGGTGTTGGGTTTAGCGTGCAGAGACAGGGAGGTTTTGGTCCGCAAAAACACCTTTAACAAGACAGAAAATAAACATAACAAAGAAATTCACTTAGTTTTAGCTCGGTCCTTCTTCTCTGCTGTGGCTTGGTGTCGGTCTCTCCTGCGGTGTGCCACCTTGCTCCTTTTATTTGGCCTCCACGGGTGGTTGGCACCAGTTTTGCCAACATATTTTCAGAGTAAATTGCTAGAGGCAGGTTGATTTGTTGCTAAATGACGTTGTGATGTCATTGCGTGATAACGTAAAATTGCGTCATTGCGTGAAATACACAATAACGTTACTCAAATTGACTGGCCATCTCGGCAAAAAATATGATTTGACATTTGTTCAGGTACAGACTCCGATTCTTTTCTGTACAATTTTAATTGAGACATGTTGATTGATGTTGTAAGTTCAAGCATTCGTGACCAACCAACTATATTCATTGGGGTTGGCAAGTCGAACCCGTACTACTGCTGCTGCAGTCAGCCAACAATAATTTGCAATTTGCTGAAATTGCTGCTGGCCTTCTGCTGCCTGTGCACGAGCTGAGCGCCTGCTGCTGACGTCACTCACAATGTATTTTTGCAGCCAGAGACGTGTGTTGTGCCTGAGTGTGTGACAGAGAAAATCGTGTTTATGTCATTTAGAGGGAAAATGCGTGCATTTTAGCGCGAGTCACTTTTCAAAAGTTGCTGAAAGTTCAAAATACATGTTTTAAGTAGCTAAATTTGTTGCTAGGTGCTGTTTGGGGAAAAAAGTTGATAAATCTAGCAACAAAATTGCTAAATTGGCATCACTGGTTGGCACTTTCCTCTAATTACCTCCACTTAGTGTTGGGTGCCCAGCTCCCGTATTCCCAGCAGAGGGAGCCAACGTCGCCTCACGCACCTCCCCTCTATTACCATCCCCCGGGGTAGACCTCCTGGGATACCACAATACGTTCACTTTAACCGCAAGCAAATTCAAAAGGTTTAGCTTTGGTAATCGAGAGAATTTCAGGGGTGTTAAACTCGGATTTAACATAAATTGCAACCCCTCCCCTTACTCATCCGATCCGTTCTAAAAACCGTGTACCCATCAATAGAAATCGAGTTATTCGACACAGATTTCTTCAGCCAAGTTTCTGATAAAACCATTTTGTCAACATTTGTCATATTGGCCCAGATTCTAATCATGTCTATTTCTATAAATAGACTCCTGACATTAACATGCAAGAGGCCAACAGCATCCGCATTAGGTTTGGATTTACTAGTTTCCACTACCACTTTACTTCTCTTATTTCCTTTTGCATTCGCCACTGTAATCCAATTCTTCTCATCTCCTCTCAACACTTCATCTGATTCAAACAGAACACCTGCTTCCGCCATTTTCCCCCAACGTATTGACAGACAGCCATATTTAGAGGTGGACTTCCGTTTATCACGGTGTCGCACCAATGTGTAGTGAGCAGCAATAGTGGAATCAGCGGTTAACCTTCAAAATAAAAGTCCCCAATTGAAACTGATGAAAATAACCTGTTCCCTTCTAAGCGCCATTATTACCCTTTCATTGGTCCAGAGTTGTCGTTTTGGCCCAGTTCGAATACTTTTACAATGCACCCTTCATTCTTCCCTTCCTTGAAGTAATCACTGATATGATTTGGTTGTATTGGTGAGAGCAATAGGGTGATACCTTGCTGATCTGTAAGCTAAGCATTTAACTCCAGTGTCCATGTTATGTTTATGAACTGCAAACATTAATATTGACACTGGAGTTAAAACCTTAGCTAATAGCCCATAGGCCGACAGACGGCGATATTGAAACGACTCAATGTTGACATCTGCCAGTCATTGGGCTACTAAGCTAGCTGATCTGCCTGCGACATTCAAGCCCTACCCTACCCAGGCCTGCTTGCTTCTGCCAAATGTACAGTAGCGATGTGTTGTGATAATTGTGTTGTTTGCTCTATAACTTGTTAGTTCATATATGCCTTGTGACTGTGATATATTGGCCTAAAGGCCGAGACAATAAGAAGACACAGTGGCAGAATAAATTCAACCACACCTTTGTTTATTCACAAAACCGGAGAGTAACATATGTCCGGTGAAGTCCACAAAACATTTTGCATGTAACATGTAAAACAAGTCAAGTTAATGTTTCCAACATTTTCAGACTACTAAACAACTTTTAAGTCGCAAAAAAACTAACAGTTGCTTTATTTTACTAGGCAAGTCAGTTAAGAACAAATTCTTATTTTCAATGACAGCCTGGGAACAGTGGGTTAACTGCCTGTTCAGGGGCAGAACGACAGATTTGTACCTTGTCAGCTCGGGGATGTGAACTTGCAACCTTCCGGTTACTAGTCCAACGCTCTAACCACTAGGCTACCCTGCCGCCCTTTTCAACATCATCAAATCACCTCTGCTTAGTCTAATACAGTGACAACTAAAAGATACCAAAAACAACTTAGTCCAGTCAACGTAAGTTATATATGATGGTTTAGATTTATCTGTGCGCGTGTCTTCGTACCTTTCCCTAGGCCACCTGGCTAAAATGCTCGCTAGCCTAACTTCCTTTCACGGGCAACGTTAACTAGTTTAACATTAGCCTTCTACATCTAACTACATATTGAATTTCCATCTTCTCAGACCAGGGGCACAATGTATGAATTTATGGTTGGAATAGCATTGCCATTATAATCATTGGCTAGTACAGAGAATTGAATAAAACCACAAAACCACATCTCCATTAATGGCAAATTTAGGATAGGGCCCATTTTCCGGAGGACAACAACACAACAATTCAAGTTGTTTCTGTCAATGACGTACTGCTCGATGTTATGTGATTGGAGTGAAGCCAAATCAAAACTGACTTCTCTTGACGCTTTCTTTTTGACCATTTACAGTTGAGCTCACTTAGTTTAGCACAATGCTGATTACATTTTATTTTATCAAGGGAGGCCAAATGCTTGCTGGCTTCCCTTGCATTCAATGCTACGACAATGTCTTACTCTTTTGGACCAGACACCATCAGACATATGGCCTACATATACAGATACAGAGGGGTGCTGTTTTGTTCTCTCGGATGCTTTCTCCGGTAAGATATAATCATCCTCTGGTGAATGTAAGGACATTTATGAAACGCAGAGACACCAGATTGGGGGAAGCCTGGATTCTCTTGGCATCCATGAATACACATCCTGCCCTAAATCAGAAATAACTTAATTTGTTAGTAAATCCATTAGCTGCTCCTCTCTGCCTGTCACTCGCTTCCCGCTCATAGAGCCCCACAGTGGAGGTGTCATAATACCCGAAAACCTAGTGGTGAAACAGGGAAATGGTTCCAATTGTTTTTCCACCATTCATTTTCCCCAGGGGGAATTTTAGAAACACTTAAATTAAGGAGTGTGTTTTGTGTAGGTTTACCCTGGTGTGGTGTTTTGATAACCATGTAAATCTCTCTCGGACAAGGTGACTTTTATCAATACATTCATCTATATTTACCCTCAGATTCGTAAATGCTATTTAGCATCAAAGTAGACATCATGCAAGATGACAAATCCCTGCAAGCTCCTGCACATCATCTCTAGCTGACACATTTGCTAACAGGTATTGTGTCAATTTAAAACTTGCACAAGACAGTTCACAGAATTGTAAATTTAAAGAAATGTAGCCAAATTATGAATTACTAAATTTAGCTTTAGATAATACAGAAATTCTTACCTTTGCCTCGATTCAGCAGTCTCGTCCAGATCATCATGGCATTTGTAGTTGTTTTATGATAGTCACATTAGCAGCTAATTAGCATTTCATTTTGGGGGGTAAATACAGATGAATATATTGATAAAAGTCAGAGAGATTTACACAATTATCAAAATGTCACGCCAGGGTAACTCTACACAAAACACAGCCCTTGTTGTGTTTCTAAAATCCCCTACAGGGAAAAATGTGGAGAAACGATTGGAAATACTTCCTTGTTTGACCACTATGTTTTATGGGTATTATGACTCATACTGCGGTACACTATGGCCGCTCTGAGTTGGTGAGTATCCATCCATAGCAACAGCTCCGCTTGGGCTGCTCTGCTCGATGACAAGACATGAGAGAGTAGTGAGCTGTTAACTACTTTTCGTCACTCTAGAACTCAAGGAACATTATTTTCTGAAAAATAATCTCTCCTGTTTTATATTTGACGAGGTTGAAGCACTTCTGACACAAAGTTAAGATCTTAGTCAGATATGACTGTACTACGCAACAGAGCATGAGCAAATGCTCTGCTTCAAAATGTTAGTAATACATTTTGTGATACCCGAGCCCTACCGTACCCTAGTTATTGATGAAAAAACAGGCTCTACCCAGCCCTAACTCGATGTACACTACCGTTCAAAAGTTTGGGGTCACTTAGAAATGTCCTTGTTTTTGAAAAAAAAAGCACATGTTTTGTCCATTAAAATAACATCAAATTGATCAGAAATACAGTGTAGACATTGTTAATGTTGTAAATGACTAATGTAGCTGGAAACCTAGAAGACCAGCATCCCGGAGTCGCCTCTTCACTGTTGACGATGAGACTGGTGTTTTGCAGGTACTATTTAATGAAGCTGCCAGTTGAGGACTTGTGAGGCATCTGTTTCTCAAACTAGACAGTAATGTACAGTCGTGGCCAAAAGTTTTGAGAATGACACAAATATTAATTTCCACAAAGTTTGCTGCTTCAGTGTCTTTAGGTATTTTTGTCAGATGTTACTATGGAACACTGAAGTATAATTACAAGCATTTCATAAGTGTCAAAGGCTTTTATTGACAATTACATGAAGTTGATGCAAAGAGTCAATATTTGCAGTGTTGACCCTTCTTTTTCAAGACCTCTGCAATCCGCCCTGGCATGCTGTCAATTAACTTCTGGGCCACATCCTGACTGATGGCAGCCCATTCTTGCATAATCAATGCTTGGAGTTTGTCAGAATTTGTGGGTTTTTGTTTGTCCACCCGCCTCTTGAGGATTGACCACAAGTTCTCAATGGGATTAAGGTCTGGGGAGTTTCCTGGCCATGGACCTAAAATATCGATGTTTTGTTCCCCGAGCCACTTAGTTATCACTTTTGCGTTATGGCAAGGTGCTCCATCATGCTGGAAAAGGCATTGTTGGTCCCCAAATTGTTAGAGCCCTCTTTCTATTCTAGTTAGAGGCAATTTGCACTGTTCTGTGAAGGGAGTAGTACACAGCGTTGTACGAAATCTTCAGTTTCTTGGCAATTTCTCGCATGGAATAGCCTTCATTTCTCAGAACAAGAATAGACTGACAAGTTTCAGAAGAAAGTTATTTGTTTCTGGACATTTTGAGCCTGTAATCGAACCCACAAATGCTGATCCTCCAGATACTCAACTAGTCTAAAGAAGGCCAATTTGATTGCTTCTTTAATCAGGACAACAGTTTTCAGCTGTGCTAACATAATTGCAAAAGGGTTCTCTAATGATCAATTAGAATTTTTTCAACTTGCATTAGCTAACACAACGTACCATTGGAACACAGGAGTGATGGTTGCTGATAATGGGCCTCTGTACGCCTTTGTAGATATTCCATAAAAAAATGTCCTTTCCAGCTACAATAGTGATTTACAACATTAACAATGTCTACAGTGTATTTCTGATCAATTTGATGTTATTTCAATGAACAAAAAAATGTGCTTTTCTTTCAAAAAACAAGTACATTTCTAAGTGACCCCAGACTTTTGAATGCTAGTGTATGTCGTCATTCTCCCTTGCTTGAGGAACAATAGATAACTAAAGAGGAAAGCCCCACCCCCCTTGTGCTATGTCATGACTTCCCTGGACCACCTACTGAGATGGGCCTTTTGTTATGTAAATCATTTACATTACATTTACATTTAAGTCATTTAGCAGACGCTCTTATCCAGAGCGACTTACAAATTGGTGCATTCACCTTATGACCTCCAGTGGAACAGTAGTGCATCTAAATCTTTTCAGGGGGAGGGGGGGTGAGAGGGATTACTTCATCCTATCCTAGGTATTCCTTAAAGAGGTGGGGTTTCAGGTGTCTCCGGAAGGTGGTGATTGACTCCGCTGTCCTGGCGTCGTGAGGTGTTAAACAGGGTGAAAATGAGATGCCACTTTAAGGTGTTTACATATCCTAATAATTCGAAAGATAATCGCCGTATGCTTACTTAGATTATGACCGTACTCAGATGAAGATAAGCAGAGTAAGGTGTTTACATGACTAATGCCATACTCAACCCACTGCCATAATCAGTTTAATTATGAGTGTGCATGTAAATGTAGTCACATGATTGTCAAGATAATTTTTTGTCACGACAAACGAGTGACAAGGAGACTTGCACGCAAGCTAGATCTGACCTAAGAGGGTCACATTCTCTGGGCCGTGTTCGAGTACTATTACCTTCTCATGTGTATTCAGTGGTAGAATTCTCAACTGCCACCAGCCAGCCGAAGTTGCTGCACTGTTTGAGAGATCTAGCAAGTAGGACTTTCATTGTACGGTGTGTACGTACACCTTACTGTATCCTGTGTATATGTCAAATAAACTTTGATTTGACTACTTTGAAGAAATGCCAGATCTGGATGTTGAAAGCTGTGACAGAACTTGCTTAAGGGACAGATCGAAATTTACTGGGGAAGGGGCTGGTCCAACTCAAGGTGTCATAAAAAAAAATGCATCCACTCCCCAAAGTTACATATATTTTCACACGACCGTCCCCTTGTACTGTAAAATAAATTGAACACCCTACCCCCTCAGAATGAACTTAAAGTAATGTTTAGGACCACAAATAATAACTGTAGAAACACTGTGTTTATAAAAGTGGAAGGGCTTACGGGCCAGAAGGTTGAGGGTTCACCGACCACCCACAGACAAGCTCACTCTCCCTGAATGTTTCATTACACTACGATCAGAGCCGGCTGCAGACAATGATTAGGGGGAAGTCAGATTTTCAACATTTTGATGGGCTCCCGAGTGGCACAGCGGTCTAAGGCACTGCACCTCAGTGCTAGATGCGTCACTACAGACATGCTGGTTTGATTCCATGCTGTATCACAACTGGCCGTGATCGGGAGTCTCATAGGGCAGCACACAATTGGCCCAGCATCGTCCGGGTTTGGCCAGTGTCGGCTGTCATTATAAATAAGAATTTGTTCTTAACTGACTTGCTAGCACTGGAAAGTTGTAAGTTCCCGGGCCTACACATCACAGATAAAAATAAATAAATGGGCCACCCACACAGACAGTGTGGTGAAGAACCTCAGGAGGCGGAAGAAATTTTGCCTGTCACCCAAAACCCTGACAAACTTACAGATGCACAACCGAGAGCATCCTGTCGAGCTCAACCGCAAGGCTCTCCAGAGAGTGGTGCAGTCTGCACAACACATCACCAGGGGCAAACTACCTGCCCTCCATGACCCCTACAGCATCCGATTTCACAGGAAGGCCAAAAAGATCATCAAAGACAACAACCACCTGAGCCACTTCCTGTTCACAACGCTATCATCCAGAAGGCGAAGTCAGTACAGGTGCATCAAAGCTGGAAGCGAGAGACTGAAAAACAGCTTCTATCTCAAGGCCATCAGACTGCTAAACAACCATCACTAACTCAGTGAGGCTGCTGCCAACATATAGACTCAAATCTCTGGCCACTTAAATAAATGGATCACTAGTCACTTTAAATAACGCCACTTTAATAATGTTTACGTATCTTACATTACTCATATCACATGTATATACTGTATTTTATACCATCTACTGCACCTTGCCTATGCCGCTCGGCCATCGCTCATCCATATACTTATATGTACATATTCTCATTCACCCCTTTAGATTTGTGTCTATTAGGTAGTTGTTGGGGAATTGTTAGATTACTTGTTAGATATTACTGTACCGTTGGAACTAGAAGCACAAGCATTTCACTACACTCGCATTACCATCTGCTAACCATGTGTATGTGACCAATAAAGTTTGATTTGCCTAGTTAAATAAAGGTTACATTTCAAATAAATAAATAAATGCATATTTATAATTATATAGAATATATGCAACAAATTTTCCACCAACAGGTTTCTGTGGCAATGCACCACATAACCATAAACAAAGCATACCGACTTCGGGCACTTCAATATCATGGTTTGCGTTTTCAACACAGCAATGAATAGACTATGTAAATCTCAAACAAACAGAAAATACATCCCTCCCTACCTTGCAGGCTTACCCAGGCTTACCCAAGCTTGGCTTGACACCTGGCCAAACCCTCCCCTTTCCCGGACGACGCTGGGCCAATTGTGCGATGCCCATATGGGACTCCCGATCACGGCCGGTTGTGAAACAGTCCGGGATCGAACCGGTCTGATGTTGGCCAACTTTTTGGTGTTTTGTAACTGATGTGTCTTTCCATTCATCAATTGGCCACTGCACAGTTTGGATTGATTGATTGATTTCATGTCAGTAAAAAAATGATATATACAGAAATATATTTCTTAAAGTGACCAACATTGAGCAATAAAGTCGGGGACTTATTTCCATTGTGGTCCCTATTTAAAAAAAAAAAACATATAGTCATATACAATTACATAGATACAGACACATTACAGAGCTAGAGATGAAAATAAGCTCAACCTCCAGATGAGGGGTGTGTTTAAGTACAATTGTTTGGCTGGTAGCTTCTTTTTTTTTCTTTGGTTCTTTAGATGTTTGGGGCTGCTGGTGATCCATGATGTGCGGACATAATCAAAGTGACAATGGACTAGCGCACTTGCCAGAGTCTTTAGGGTGTCTATAGCTAGGTCTCCATCCAATTGGCGACAGATTTTCATGTGATTATTCTAATATCTTCATAAAAACAGTATGCCATTTCAAAATTTATTTGAGGAAAATTTGGCACCGAACAACATGACCGGGAAGATTTTAATTTACCGGACATTTGAGAAATGATATGGACATCCATATGCATTCAGATCCAACCTGGTGCAGCCAGCACAATCAATAAATGAGGGATGTTGGCCAAATGAGCCACATTTATGTGTCCTTAAAAACAGCCTATAACAAATTACAAAGACACTGTTCCTTGTGTTTCGATGTGTAGCATATGCAAAACTTTATTGACAATTTTTATTTTTGGGGGGGTTATGCTACTTTCCTAAAACAATAATTGTCCACCTCACGCTTCTGCTGTCAGACATTTGAGCACTAATTGTATCAGGGCATTGCATGCAAAGGCCTATTCATGGGTTGCATGTTTCGTCACAATATTGTTTTGAACTTTAGTTTTGTACTGACGCCCAACTGAGCATTCTACTTAATGCATCATCAATGAGCGCTGATGAAGATTTCATCAAAAGTGCATTACAGTGGCTTGGAGATACAATGCCATTCAAAAGGAGGCAAATAATTTGAAGGAAAACCTTTTGTCATCATCTTGATATCACCATATTGACTTTACAGTATAACGTTAGCTGGTTAGCTAAAATTGAGGGGTCACCTGATTTTAACTAGCTAACGTTAGCATTGATATCTATTTATTTTTACAAACTTTGCTAGCTATTGACATTGCCAGCTGTCTAAAGTAAATTTGACGACATGATAATACTGTCAAAGTTGTTTCCTACTAAACATTTGACTACTTTAGCAATGTCATCATATTTCCAAGCACTATAGTGTAACTTTCACACTAAACAGTCGTTAGCCTCTATAGCTTATTAGACTATTTCGCCACCGGTAGAGAGAGAACGTTCATAACAATGGCATGACGAGACAGAGTGCCAAAGGTGCAACCTATGAATAGGCGTTGGTGTCCACTGTATGATACTCATATTTTAATAAATATACTATATATATATATATATATATATACACTGAACAAAAATATAAACGCAACATGTAAAGTGTTGGTCCCACGATTCTTAAGCTGAAAGAAAAGATCCCAGAAATGTTCCATTTTGTGCACAAATTAGTTTACATCCCCATTAGTGAGCATTTCTCCTGTTCACCAGAGCTGTTGCTAGATAATTTAATGTTAATTTCTCTACCATAAGCTGCCTCCAAAACGGCGTTTTAGAGAATTTGCCAGTACACAACCGTAAACCACGTGTAACCACTCCGGCCCAGGACCTCCACATCCGGCTTCTTCACCTGTGGGATTGTCTGAGACCAGCTGATGAAACTGAGGAGTATTTCTGTCTGTAATAAAGCCCTTTTGTGGGGAAAAACTCATTCTGATTGGCTGGACCTGGCTCCCAAGTGGGTGGGCCTATGCCCTCCCAGGCCCACTCATGGCTGCGTCGCTGCCCAGTCACGTGAAATACATAGATTGGGGCCTGATGAATTCATGTCAATTGACTGATTTCTTTATAAACTCAGCAAAACATCCCTTTTTCAGGAGCCTGTCTTTCAAAGACAATTCGTAAAAATCGAAATAACTTCACAGATCTTCATTGTAAAGGGTTTAAACACTGTTTTCCATGCTTGTTCATTCAACCATAAACAATTAATGATCACACCTGCGGGACAGGTACAGGATGGCAGCATCAACAACTGTCCGAGATACACCAGGAACGCACAATCCCTCCATCAGTGCTCAGACTGTCCGCAATAGGCTGAGAGAGGCTGGACTGAGGGTTTGTAGGCCTGTTGTAAGGCAGGTCCTCACCAAAAATCACTGGTAACAAAGTCGCCTATGGGCACAAACCCACCGTCGCTGGACCAGACAGGACTGGCAAAAAGTGCTCTTCACTGACGAGTCGCGGTTTTGTCTCACCAGGGGTGATGGTCGGAATCACGCTTATCGTAGAAGGAATGAGCGTTACACCGAAGCCTGTACTCTGAAATGGGATCGATTTGGAGGTGGAGGGTCAGTCATGGTCTGTGGCGGTGTGTCACAGCATCATCAGACTGAGCTTGTTGTCATTGCAGGCAATCTCAACACTGTGCGTTACAGGGAAGACATCCTCCTCCCTCATGTGGTACCCTTCCTGCAGGCTCATCCTGACATGACCCTCCAGCATGACAATGCCACCAGCCATACTGCTCATTCTGTGCGTAATTTCCTGCAAGACAGGAATGTCAGTGTTCTGCCATGGTCAGTGTTCTGCCATGGCACCTCTGGGACCTGTTGGATCGGCCAGAAATGAACGGGAACTTGCAGGTGCCTTGGTGGAAGAGTGGGGTAACAACTCACAGCAAGAACTGGCAAATCTGGTGCAGTCCATGAGGATATGCACTGCAGTACTTAATGCAGCTGGTGGCCACACCAGATACTGACTGATACTTTTGATTTTGACCCCCCCCCCCCTTTGTTCAGGGACACATTATTACATTTTTGTTGGTCACATCTCAGTTGTTGAATCTTATGTTAATACAAATATTTACACTTTAAGTGTAAATAAACACAGTTGACTGTTCATGAACTGTAACTCAGTATAATTGTTGCATGTTGTGTTTACATTTTAGTTCAGTACATATAGCCTATATAAAGGGAGAGAAGCTTAGGCCTAACCCCAGGAGATAGATATATGCCAGTGGCATGCTATGACTCCAACATGCATTTCTTTGTCAGACGGTTACTGCGTCTGCTATACAAATATAGACGTACAGGAGGGTAAATTCGTAAATTTTCTAGATGAATATTTTTGGATAAAGATAAGCATTATATTTTTTTAGATTATAGGAGTAACTCTGTTAGGCTAGAAACAGACTTCCTCACCTCAAACTCAACTGTCGGGAGTCAGTTGGAGCACCGGGGCACAAGGCCTTCATTTCATAGGCTGCATTAGCTAAAGCTTAATAATAGCCACACCATAACCTCACAAACTTTTCTAAACTTTATTAGGGTAATATAAAAAGTCAAGCCATTGTTTATAGGGAAAATACGAGCAGAAGTACAAACGTAAACCAGGGGGAAACGCAATAGGGGCCCCCCCCAAAAAAAAAACACACTCCCCCCAAAGCAAAAAATAAATAAAATTAGTTTGACAACCCTCTATTCTGGACCCCCCCCCAGTAAATATTTTTTAGTAGACAAAGATCCTATTGAAAATGAATAATCCCCCATTCAAACCCAGTATTAAAGGTACCCTTTAAAGTGGACAAACTGGCTGTCTTTTAACTATATAATAATGCTTGAAATGATCTTGAAAATATATGATTATCAGTAGAAGGTTCTGGACAGTCAGTCAGATAATAACAACACATTTGTTGAGACAAGCTGCCCCTGTATATGTTGTGGGGTTAAAGTTCAACATGTCACAACTTGATATTAGATGGTTCTTCCCCCTGAAAATAGTCTTGAGCCATGAAAAACTGTAATCCATAGTAGTTCTTTAAACAGCCATTACAAACTCCGCTAGCAAAACAAATCCATTCTGTGGAAGTGATGGGGGCATAATATATCATTTTTGGTTCAAATGGCCAGATGAACAAACCAAATATGAAGTTGATTTAAACTTTTTATTTTATACATGCTCACATCACCTCCATACATTTTTTTTTGCTAGTGGTAGCTAATGTTAGATGAAGTTTATAATGGCATTTTAAAGAAAACTGGGTACATCAAGCTGTAATAGTGAACTTCCCATTTAAGGACCTGGCTCAAGGGCCCAAACGGTAGGCTAAGTCAACCTAGCAGCCCTCTAGTTGCCAGATCAATTACGCCTGGCCCGGGATTCAAACCGGTCAACTTTAAGCCACAGGTCCAACGTTCTTAGCCGCTAGGCTACCTACCGCCCAATTCTTTCCCGATCAGCATAAAGTGGATATTTACTCCTACACAACACAACACTGTCAATACACTCAGACTCTACCCTACACATGAATGTATTACATGTATTTATCATTACAAAGACACCGGTACACTTAAAGGTGAACATGAACAGTTTTCCAGTAGAAAAGATGAAGAACACCAGTGTAGATTCCATATGAGATTATACATGGTCTTTATTTTCTCTATAAATAACCTGTTAATTAGCTCAAAATTACAAGAGGAAATTTTGTTTTGTTTTTATTAAAAATGTAATTTTTTCAAACCTCATGGGTGTCTGTAAAACATTACAATGAAAAGTCAATCAACAAGCCCAAATGCGCCAAATGCCCACTCGACCCACCAAACCCCATTTAATGGTCTACAATAACTGTGTCATACCAAGATATCGACCCCAAAACATTTACAACAGTTGACAGAAAGAAGCTGATGCTTTCCATTAGCACAACACATTACGAAGAAAAAAAGCTGTCAACTCCAGGAGGCCCCCCAAACGCTGCGTTAAAGAAAAGGTATATATATATTTTAAAGGTGTCTAGAGATGCTATCATCACTGCACCATGACTCCTCTTTATTCAACTCACAACTTTAACAGAAACCTTATTTATATATCATACATGTATAAATTGCTATTCAAAATTATTGGTCTATATACGACGACGTGCAGAATGCCAGTACTTTTATTTTATTGGTCTTCGGGGACACGTGTAGTAGTTTTATGACAGATTGCCACTAGCTTTCTGATATGGGCATGGCCTGGAAATTAACGCATCTATAGACATGGTATGGACAGGCGGACACTTGTAGAACAGGAGAGAGCACAAAATACAAAAATAAAATGAAAACAAATATTCTTGCTCCCAGGGGTTGAAGGATGATTGAAAGGAAAGAACAGGGAAAGGTGTAGGTTGGAATGTTCCTTTCAACCTTAATCATCCTCGCCGTCCTCCTGTAGAAGAGATACACATTTACCTGTATGCCTATGAAGACTAACATTCCAGACAAGTGACAGATACATTACAAGTGACAGTCTTCCATTACATAAACATTTATTTTAAAAAGCAGGGACAGTTTTACAATAGTGGGGGAAAAATGCTTAACGGGAGTTACCTCTCCATCCTCTTCGTCATCTTCCTCGCCTTCATCCTCGTCTCCTTCCTCATCGATGTCTTCTAAGCCCTCTTCGTCGTCATCATCGTCGTCACCTTCCCCTTCCTCATCATCCATGTCAGGGACCTGTTAGAGTTGAGAGATGATATATTAATGAGTCCCAAACACAGCACTAACTAACACAACGATGTAGGCATGAGCTGATCTTCAGTTTGAAATTGAGGCATCCAGTTGAGATGTCTAGGTAGCTGGACATGGTTGTCAGTCATGTTCATTAGAACTCTATTACAGATGACCCCTTGGTCTAATGCCATGGCCCCAATGCAAATATATTTTGGCTAACTAAGAAACACAGCGAATACTTTACCTGGCCTACCAGAGCAAGACACCATGGGAGTCAACAAAGAACTATAGACAATAGCATGGAATCATACCAGGTAATACTGTAACGGGTTGGGCCAGATGTCATCCTTGACGACCTCTCCTAGTTCGTCTGCCCCCGCGTCGGAGTGATCTGTGAACCAGGTAAAGAAGCTCTCTGGTTCTTCGTGTTGCCTCTTCTTACCCGCTTTGTTTGGCGTTTGGCTGGCACGCTTTGTCAAGTCCTGAGATCAAAGGAAAATACTAAATAAATCACAAGCAGTAAGACCATACATTTTGCTTTGATTTCCTGCAGCATGACAGACGGCAATTGAAATTCACATTTTTTATAGACCATTTACTTTAAGTTGTAGATGTGTAAACATACCTTTCCAGCCTTCCATTTGATTTCAGTTGACTTTGAAGATGGGTCCCCACTTTCATTCAAGTGAAACTCTTTGGAGAGAATTTTGTTCTCAAAGTACGGGTTCTCATCGAAGTACTGAGAAATAAACCAAGAATCTGGTTAACTAATGCACGGGTCTGTTTATATAACACGCACAATTCCTACAAAGATTTAAAAAAACTCACAAAATCTATTCTGTAACCCGACTTGATGTCCTCAAACTCAGTCACCTCCACCCTGGTAAGGTAATGAAGTGCCTCCTCATCCTCCTCACCAAGAAGGGCTGAAACTGACAACACGAATACAACCATAGGTTCGTCAATGGACAGCAGCAGTTTGTATACCAACAGCTTAACCACCAGACTGTGATAATGGTGGTTGGTGGGCAACAAAAATATAATGTGCAGAATCCGACCATGTACAATAAGTCTTCATTCATCAAGAACATGAAGTAGTAAAAGAGCATAATATCTGCATTTACCTTGTGGATGGTTAACAAATGTTGTGACCCAGAAGTTGGGGATTTTTGCTATGAGTTCTGACCGCTTCTGGAAGAACGGCTGGCGTAATTTATTGTACTTCTGCTCTACTTTTAAAATCTCCTCGCTGGCCTGTTCGTTCAATCTAAAGGGGAGAAAATCATGCAAAAAAATACAATTAGATCATTGCCATAAGGTATATGGGCAGTCTTGAAGATGTGTGAGGATAATTAACTCACCTGTCAATTTCATTCTGTACTTCGTCAATGTGTTCAATAGCTTCCTGTTGCTCTTTTTCTGAAGAGAGATTAAATTCGGTCTTAATTTTGTTAAAAGACAATGACGAAATTGGATGTGCATTTCTATGCAGAAAATATTGCTGGCTGTAAATAAACAGTGTAAACACGCTATCTGTCCGGTACATAAAAACTTCAGCATGAGGTACCCATGGGATAAGTAGCTATGCATTCCAACTTATTTCGTAGTATCTTGAGCTATCAAGAAGTTAGCTCGCTAGCTAAGGTAGCCAAAGCACTGATGCAGCTTCCTGCAGTTTCTCAAGGCCGCGTGGTTTGAATGAAGGGGGGCCGCACGCTTGGGACTGTTTTCGCCCCTCACCGACATGCCTGTTACATTCTGGCGGGTGATACTAGTATCTTACGAACGCAATATTTAGCTGTTATCTTTCATTCCGTGCCAGTTCTAATACTGCAATTTCCTGATTTATTTCCATTCGTGTATGCAAACCGCAATGGCGGAGCAACAATGAATGTTGGGCCTCACGAAAACAAATGTTATCTAGTTAGCGCATGTTAGCTTACTAACTGGCTAGTTCGTAAACAACTAACGTTAGATAACAAAAAACGTGTACAACAATGTAACATGTGCAATGTAGTTAACCTTAACACGTTAATTACTTTCATTTGTAAGTAAACGCGAATCCCTCCCAAACATGCGTGGCACAATGAGCTTGTTCAAAGCACAACATGGCCTCCAACGTTGTAACGTTAGCATAGCGGGCTAGTCAGTAAGCTAACGTTAGGTCGCAGATCCATTCTCACTGTGCGAGCAATCTAAATTATTTGGATAAACCTTCATCAAGAAGCATTTAGTGTCAGGCTAACTAAACGGGTGATAGCTTAAAAACAAATGAATACGCCATGGCTATTGCCAGGCAAAAACAACTGAAAATGGCGTTGTAACATTTACAGGAGGCCGCCATTTCTTACCGGAGGTCTCGTCCGCTCCATCATGATTCGAGTTCTCCTTTCTACCGACTTTCGCCGCCGAGGCTGACATGATTTTCGAACACCTTAGATGTTTGAGACAGAATATATATTCCCAGTTGTTCAGATGTCTCCTCGGGGAAGAGAAAAGTTACGTTCCACCTTCAACGGTGGAGAGTGCGAATAACGCGCGTGTCGTGAACAAGAGAGGCTTTGCTCATGCACACACACGGTCGCCAGAACGCGCTCGCCAGAACGCGCCTTCCAAAAGTAGGAAAAAACTCCGCCCCAGACAGAACGACTAATCGCATAATTTCCACTCGAGGAAGTGTTTACCGGTTTCCACTAGTTACAACAGCCAAATTGGTCTAGATCATAAAATGTATGAAAACAAAAATTTAGGGTTAGGTGTAAGGTTAGAAGTGAGGTTAAGGTTAGACTGGGTTTATTACTGTAATGACCGGACTAGATCACAAAGGAACAATTGTCCAGAGAATTGAGTTTACGAATTGACGGTTTATTAACCCAACTTTACACAGGCTACTGTTTGGCTGTAGCCCACGCCAAATAAATGAAAGATACCCCACAAACCAACCCTGGCCTTCTCTTGTGAAACCCAGACGTAAGAGGAAGAACAATGGCTAAACCTGGTCTTAACTTCTAACGCTCCATGCCCATGCCCAACCCCCCTCCACACCACTCTGCCAACCACCAGGATGCCCGGCATCAGAACATTCCAGGCATTCCCGTGATTGGCAGATAGCAGGTTGATTGGCATGTCGAACACTGGGTACTGGTAAGTACAACACAACCAACTAATAGCCTAAGACATAACACACAGCTGTCTGTTCAGGTACGTACACAGCCCCCCCGCCACAAAGTCCCTCA
Organism: Oncorhynchus nerka; assembly: GCF_034236695.1. NCBI lineage: Eukaryota > Metazoa > Chordata > Actinopteri > Salmoniformes > Salmonidae > Oncorhynchus > Oncorhynchus nerka. The sequence goes on along the minus strand of NC_088414.1, from coordinate 2,797,151 downwards.
TCCCCGAGGGAACAAACAAAGTCTCTGAAGCGACCCAGAGGTCTCCTTTGCCTGCGTGGCCGTGATGGTCGCAGTGTCCAGATGTGAAACAGGGGGCTCCATCCGTGGCAGGGGGCTGCCCCTCTGGGACCCAGGGGATGAAGGCAGGGATATGGGGGACAAGGAAGTGGGAACTGGGAATACAGTCTGTGGCTCCGGGGAACCACGTGGTGGCACAGGGAGGGAGACAGGGGGAGTGGGCTGTCTGGAGCTTTGTCTGCGGAACCTGGGGGTGGGTGCCTAGAGAATGTCATTGCCAGAGAGGGGAATTGTGTGGGTACCTGGGGTTTGGGGAGAAGAGGTCCCTCTGTATGGGGCTAACCTGTCCCGGTGCAGTGCCACCCTTCTCCCCCTGGGAGGAAGCTGCACCCGGTAAACAACCTCCCCTACCCTCTCCAGGACACTGCAGGGTCCCACCCAGTGACTGTGGGGCATCTGCCTTTTTTCCTTAGGGGGCTGGCTGTAGACCCTGACCAGCTCCCCAGCCACAAAGTGCCTTCCCCGGGTGTGCACGTCATAGTTCCTCTTCTGCCTCACACCTGCATTCACCAGCTGCTCTCTGGTGAAGGTGTGGGCTGTCTCCAGGCGGTCCTGGAGTCTCCAGGCATACTCCGGCCCTGGGGGAACATGAGGGCTATCCAGGGGCCGACCAAACGCCATCTCTGCAGGGGAACGGATCTCTCTCCCCAGCATGAGGAGGGCAGGAGTGCAGGAGGTCTTGGACAGCGGAGCGGCATGCCATGAGGACCATAGGCAGGTGCTTGTCCCAGTCACGCTGGTGTTTGGAAGAGACGATGGCCAGCTGCTGTCCAAGCGTTTTGTTGAAGCGCTCCACAAGGCCATCACTTTGAGGATGGAGAGGAGTAGTGCTTGTCTTGTGCATACCCAGCCTCTCACACATGGTGGCGAACACACGGGACTCAAAGTTTCTGCCTTGGTCACTGTGGATGGTGACCACTGCTATCTGCCCAGCAGCTAGCCAGCTAGCCAGCTAGCTAACGTCCACCGTCTATCGAATAGCAGCACTAAAAACTATTACACTCAACTGAATGACCTGATTAGTGTAGTGTTAGCTAGCTACATAGTTGTCTTTGCTGTCTTCGTATTCCAAGATAATTGTGTAGTTTAGAGTGTGTAGTCTTACTGGCACAGCCAGAAGAGGACTGGCCACCCCACATATGCTCTCTCTAATTCTCTCTTTCTTTCTCTCTCTCGGAGGACCTGAGCCCTAGGACCGTGCCCCAGGACTACCTGACATGATGACTCCTTGCTGTCCCCAGTCCACCTGACTGTGCTGCTGCTCCAGTTTCAACTGTTCTGCCTTATTATTATTCGACCATGCTGGTCATTTATGAACATTTGAACATCTTGGTCATGTTCTGTTATAATCTCTACCCGGCACAGCCAGAAGAGGACTGGCCACCCCACATAGCCTGGTTCCTCTCTAGGTTTCTTCCTAGGTTTTGGCCTTTCTAGGGAGTTTTTCCTAGCCACCGTGCTTTTACACCTGCATTGTTTGCTGTTTGGGGTTTTAGGCTGGGTTTCTGTACAGCACTTTGAGATATCAGCTGATGTACGAAGGGCTATATAAATACATTTGATTTGATTTGATTTGATTATCTTAATTTACCTAGGTTAGCTAGCCAGCTATTTGTCGTCCTTAACGTAGGAGACACTGCTAGCTAGCCAACAGCTAGCCAACGTCCACCGAATTGAACTTCCTCACTCAACAACCCGGTCGCATTCCGCTTCGCTCCACAGGTAGTATCACATTTTCATTTCATTTCATTACAGTACAACGGTTTGATTTGTTTGATTGTAGCTAGCTACATAGCTAGCTACATAGCCATCTTTGTATCAAAGATAATTGTGTAGTCTAGAGCGATTTTCTAGGTTAGCTAGCCAGCTATTGTCGTTCTTTTAACGCAACGTAACGTAATCAACACTGCTAGCTAGCCCCCGAATAGCAGCACTGTCGAAACTATCACACTCAACGGAACGACTTGATTAGTGTAGTGTCAACAACGCAGCCACTGCCAGCTAGCCTACAAAGTCAACAACGCAGCCACTGCCAGCTAGCCTACTTCAGCAGTACTGTATCATTTTAATCATTTTAGTCAATAAGATTCTTGCTACGTAAGCTTAACTTTCTGAACATTCGAGACGTGTAGTCCACTTGTCATTCCAATCTCCTTTGCATTAGCGTAGCCTCTTGTGTAGCCTGTCAACTATGTGTCTGTCTATCCCTGTTCTCTCCTCTCTGCACAGACCATACAAACGCTCCACACCGCGTGGCCGCGGCCACCCTACTCTGGTGGTCCCAGCGCGCACGACCCACGTGGAGTTCCAGGTCTCCGGTAGCCTCTGGAACTGCCGATCTGCGGCCAACAAGGCAGAGTTCATCTCAGCCTATGCCACCGTCCAGTCCCTCGACTTCTTGGCACTGACGGAAACATGGATCACCACAGATAACACTGCTACTCCTACTGCTCTCTCTTCGTCCGCCCACGTGTTCTCGCACACCCCGAGAACTTCTGGTCAGCGGGGTGGTGGCACCGGGATCCTCATCTCTCCCAAGTGGTCATTCTCTCTTTCTCCCCTTACCCATCTGTCTATCGCCTCCTTTGAATTCCATGCTGTCACAGTTACCAGCCCTTTCAAGCTTAACATCCTTATCATTTATCGCCCTCCAGGTTCCCTCGGAGAGTTCATCAATGAGCTTGATGCCTTGATAAGCTCCTTTCCTGAGGACGGCTCACCTCTCACAGTTCTGGGCGACTTTAACCTCCCCACGTCTACCTTTGACTCATTCCTCTCTGCCTCCTTCTTTCCACTCCTCTCCTCTTTTGACCTCACCCTCTCACCTTCCCCCCTACTCACAAGGCAGGCAATACGCTCGACCTCATCTTTACTAGATGCTGTTCTTCCACTAACCTCATTGCAACTCCCCTCCAAGTCTCCGACCACTACCTTGTATCCTTTTCCCTCTCGCTCTCATCCAACACTTCCCACACTGCCCCTACTCGGATGGTATCGCGCCGTCCCAACCTTCGCTCTCTCTCCCCGCTACTCTCTCCTCTTCCATCCTATCATCTCTTCCCTCTGCTCAAACCTTCTCCAACCTATCTCCTGATTCTGCCTCCTCAACCCTCCTCTCCTCCCTTTCTGCATCCTTTGACTCTCTATGTCCCCTATCCTCCAGGCCGGCTCGGTCCTCCCCTCCCGCTCCGTGGCTCGACGACTCATTGCGAGCTCACAGAACAGGGCTCCGGGCAGCCGAGCGGAAATGGAGGAAAACTCGCCTCCCCCTGCGGACCTGGCATCCTTTCACTCCCTCCTCTCTACATTTTCCTCTTCTGTCTCTGCTGCTAAAGCCACTTTCTACCACTCTAAATTCCAAGCATCTGCCTCTAACCCTAGGAAGCTCTTTGCCACCTTCTCCTCCCTCCTGAATCCTCCCCCCCTCCTCCCTCTCTGCAGATGACTTCGTCAACCATTTTGAAAAGAAGGTCGACGACATCCGATCCTCGTTTGCTAAGTCAAACGACACCGCTGGTTCTGCTCACACTGCCCTACCCTGTGCTCTGACCTCTTTCTCCCCTCTCTCTCCAGATGAAATCTCGCGTCTTGTGACGGCCGGCCACCCAACAACCTGCCCGCTTGACCCTATCCCCTCCTCTCTTCTCCAGACCATTTCAGGAGACCTTCTCCCTTACCTCACCTCGCTCATCAACTCATCCCTGACCGCTGGCTACGTCCCTTCCGTCTTCAAGAGAGCGAGAGTTGCACCCCTTCTGAAAAAACCTACACTCGATCCCTCCGATGTCAACAACTACAGACCAGTATCCCTTCTTTCTTTTCTCTCCAAAACTCTTGAACGTGCCGTCCTTGGCCAGCTCTCCCGCTATCTCTCTCAGAATGACCTACTTGATCCAAATCAGTCAGGTTTCAAGACTAGTCATTCAACTGAGACTGCTCTTCTCTGTATCACGGAGGCGCTCCGCACTGCTAAAGCTAACTCTCTCTCCTCTGCTCTCATCCTTCTAGACCTATCGGCTGCCTTCGATACTGTGAACCATCAGATCCTCCTCTCCACCCTCTCCGAGTTGGGCATCTCCGGCGCGGCCCACGCTTGGATTGCGTCCTACCTGACAGGTCGCTCCTACCAGGTGGCGTGGCGAGAATCTGTCTCCTCACCACGCGCTCTCACCACTGGCGTCCCCAGGGCTCTGTTCTAGGCCCTCTCCTATTCTCGCTATACACCAAGTCACTTGGCTCTGTCATAACCTCACATGGTCTCTCCTATCATTGCTATGCAGACGACACACAATTAATCTTCTCCTTTCCCCCTTCTGATGACCAGGTGGCGAATCGCATCTCTGCATGTCTGGCTGACATATCAGTGTGGATGACGGATCACCACCTCAAGCTGAACCTCGGCAAGACGGAGCTGCTCTTCCTCCCGGGGAAGGACTGCCCGTTCCATGATCTCGCCATCACGGTTGACAACTCCATTGTGTCCTCCTCCCAGAGCGCTAAGAACCTTGGCGTGATCCTGGACAACACCCTGTCGTTCTCAACTAACATCAAGGCGGTGGCCCGTTCCTGTAGGTTCATGCTCTACAACATCCGCAGAGTACGACCCTGCCTCACACAGGAAGCGGCGCAGGTCCTAATCCAGGCACTTGTCATCTCCCGTCTGGATTACTGCAACTCGCTGTTGGCTGGGCTCCCTGCCTGTGCCATTAAACCCCTACAACTCATCCAGAACGCCGCAGCCCGTCTGGTGTTCAACCTTCCCAAGTTCTCTCACGTCACCCCGCTCCTCCGCTCCCTCCACTGGCTTCCAGTTGAAGCTCGCATCCGCTACAAGACCATGGTGCTTGCCTACGGAGCTGTGAGGGGAACGGCACCTCAGTACCTCCAGGCTCTGATCAGGCCCTACACCCAAACAAGGGCACTGCGTTCATCCACCTCTGGCCTGCTCGCCTCCCTACCACTGAGGAAGTACAGTTCCCGCTCAGCCCAGTCAAAACTGTTCGCTGCTCTGGCCCCCCAATGGTGGAACAAACTCCCTCACGACGCCAGGACAGCGGAGTCAATCACCACCTTCCGGAGACACCTGAAACCCCACCTCTTTAAGGAATACCTAGGATAGGATAAAGTAATCCTTCTCACCCCCCCTTAAAAGATTTAGATGCACTATTGTAAAGTGGCAGTTCCACTGGATGTCATAAGGTGAACGCACCAATTTGTAAGTCGCTCTGGATAAGAGCGTCTGCTAAATGACTTAAATGTAAATGTAAATGATGGACTCTGCAGCTCCAAACCTGCTGAACATCCCCGCTGTCAGGGCGTCGACGATGGTCTCTGCCTCCTGGTCAAGCAGAGTATAGGCCTCGGGCCATTTTGTGAAATAGTCCATGGCCGTGAGCACCCAGCGGTTTCCACTGTCTGTGGTGGGGAACGGCCCAACTACATCCATTCCCATCCTCTCCATGGGAGCCCCCACTGGGAACTGTTGGAGCTGAGCATGAGAGCGGCCTGGGGGGCCCATTCTGACTGTGCAGTTGTCACAGCGGCGGCAACAGTCCTCCACATCCCTCTTGTGCTGCCCCCAGTAAAAGCCTTGGCGGAGTGTTTTTGTGACCCCAAAGTGTCCAGTCCCCACCCCCCCATGAGTACTCTGGAGCACAGCCTCCCGCAATGCTTTTGGGACCACCACCTGCCACATCTCCTCTTCCGTAGCTGACTCCTTCCATGCCCTCTGTAGCACGCCATCAGCCAGCCGCAGTCTCTCAAACTTTGACCACAACCCTTTGGTCGCAAGTGAGAGCGCTGTCACCTCTTCCCATGGTGGCCTCACCTGCGCCTCTACCCACTCTAGCACTGGCTGTAAAGTCTGTGTCCCGTCCCTGCTGCTTCCCCCATTCAGCCACGTCAACAGTCTGCAGCTCACAGCAGATGGGCCTGCTGGCCCGACACACTGTGGCACAGACCCCCTCCTCTGCACACGGCACTCTCTCCCATCCCTCTCACCACTCACAGTGGCGGCAGCCGTCTGCAGTACAGGGCCGACGGGACATGGCGTCGGCGTTGGAGGGGTGTGCCCCTGCCCTGTGCACCACTGTGAAGTCATACGGCTGAAGCTCCTCCAACCAGTGAGCCACCTGCCCCTCTGGCTCTCTGAAAGACATGAGCTACTGGAAAGCATAGTCGTCAGTCCGTACAGTAAAGGGCAGGCCACCCAGGTAGTACTTGAAGTGTTTGAGGGAAGCCACAACAGCCAGGAGCTCCCGCCAGGTGACAAAGTAGTGGTGCTCATGTTTGTCAAATGTTTTGCTGAAGTACGCCACCACTCTCTCCCCTTCTGGCCCCACCTGGGCCTGAACCCCACCCATGCCCACATTGCTCGAATCTGTGTCCAGGATAAAGGGCAAGGTGAGGTCAGGGGGGGCGAGCACGGGGGCCTCGATCAGTGCACGTTTGAGGGTGTTGAAGGCCTCGTCACACTCCACTGTCCAAGTGAAGGCCTTGTCCTTTGGCAGCAGGCGGTTCAGGGGAGCAGCGACGCTTGAGAAGCCCCGTACAAACCTCCTGTAGTACGAGGCCAGGCCCAGGAAGCTCTTCAGCTGACGCTGGTCGGTGTAGGTGGGCCAGTCTCGGACAGCCCCAAACTTGTCCTCCATGGTGCTGATCCCCTCCTTCCCCACTCGGTGGCCCAAGAAGGACACCTCTCTCCTCATGAAGTGGCACTCGGGGTGGAGCCTCAGGCCTGCAGCAGCCACCCGCTCCAGCTCATGCCCTAGCGCCACCAGGGCTGACTGGAAGGAGCTGCTGTCATGACTGTCCTGATCAGGTCAGGTTACAGGAGACCACAACCCTACAGATTATCTCTCAAACCCAACAGAGGAGGAGAGAAATAGGGGTCTGAAGATGTGGGGGTTTTATGACCCCTCACGCCCCTGGTAAATCTCAGGCTACAGACAAATTCCTCTGTCCTATTACTATGGAGAACCAGCCTCAGAACATTAATTAAACATGAAATAAAGGAACTTTGGAACAATGGTTTCCGTCTGCCACAATGGTGGTCATGACGATAGATGGAATATGAAAATGTATGTCATTTTTGTTTTGTTATTAAAGGTTAATAGATGACGTTATTACGAAAACATTGTAGCATCAACAGTTTTCCTAGTATATGTTTGATGTTTATACATTGTACATTGTGTGGAAAATGTCCAAATCAAAGGGAATGTTTTGGTAAAGATGAAATGTGAAGTTAGTTGTCTAAAATTGGATTTGAGAAAAACCTAGACCTTGCTCTTACCTTGGTACGCCCAGAGAATTGCCCTAAAGGCGGTTACGCCCACTTCTGACCCGAGGGTATAAAACCTGTGAGTAAAGAATTTATAGAGAAGACCACGTGACCCAAGCTTCAGCCAAGGTCGAAAAAGTCAACGAACCCAAAACGCAACGCAAGTTTGAAGACAAAAAAATATTTTTCTACCCAAACTACGGATGAGTAGCTGTGTCCAAAGCGGGAGAATTCAAGTCGAACCACCTAGCCTCCATCTCCCATCGAATCGTGGTATCTACACTGTTTCATTCCAATGCTGTGAGCTCTGAGCTACAGAGCTGTCTGTCCTCAGAAGACCCCTTCCAGAGCAAGGGTGAGGGAACAGACTTCTAAGCCAAAAGGACATTGACATCGAGAGGACGATCAGAGAGGTGCGCCGGAGACCTTCCCCACGTAATTACATCAGTATATTCTGACCCATAAGAGCGGCAGTTTGGGGCAAGGCTAGGGTTAGAATAGCATAGCTGACACATTCACCCAAATGTATATTTATCTCGTGTACTTTCTTTTTTCTCTCACTCTTTGAAATCCCCCTTTTTGGGTAACGCGCCATAGTGTGTTGGCCCATTATACTAAGTTCTAATCAATAGCCTATAATGTGTTTTGTCTATGTGTATCTTTTATCATCATTTTAGCTTTTTAGTCAAATATTCAACTAAGATTGGTGTGGTACGAACTCATTGGTGAGACCTGGGTCCGTGCAGATTCACAGACTATACAACGTTCAGAACGAGATTGTAGAGGTAACTGGTTAATTAGCGGCTGTTGTAAAATCGGTATTCTGATATTATTTGAGTCAATTTGGGAAATAGAAACTCAATAAAAACTAGTTTTCCCATGGTGCCCCAGGTTAATGAGTTAATAATTGCTTGATTCAGTTAATCACGCAATTAGAAACGTTTAATAATTCGATGAACAACAGTCGTCACATTAACTAATACAACGTCACGACACTGCCATGGGCCAGGATGTCATCGAGGTATACCAGACACTGCTGTCGGGGGATGCCATCCAGCACCCTGTCCATCAAACGCTCAAAAGTAGCTGTAGTGTTGCACAGGCCGAAGCACAGGACCTTGAACTGCCAGTGTCCTCTGTTAGTGGAGAACGCAGTTTTGGCTCTGGCCTCTGGGGAGAGGGGAACCTGCCAGTAGCCACTGCGGAGGTCTAGTGAGGAGAACCAGGAGGACCCCCTAACCAGGTCCAGCGACTCATCGATACGTAGTATGGGGTATGAGTCCTTCCTGGTTACCTTATTCAGCCACCTGTAGTGCACACAGAACCTCAGCTTGCCCCCTTCTTCGGAACCATGACGACTGGCGCCGCCCAGGGACTGTCTGAGGGCTCAATGAACTCTGCATCTCCAACACAGCCTTGTCTGCCGCCTCCTGGCATGCCAGTGGGATACGGCGGGGGCGCATCTTGATGGGTCGAGCATCACCTGTGTCGATCTCATGCTGCACCAGATGAGTCTGACCCACCTCTTCCTCTGAATTCAAACAGCAACTGCCACAACCGTTCCTGCTGCTCGGGGTCAAGACCAACACAGTTCCACCCCCATATCTCCCTCACCGCAGACAGTGTCCTGTCCTCTCCCATCTGGGGTAGCTGGGTTGGGGGTTGCGGTCCGGGCTCACAGAGGGCTGTGTCGTGGAGGTAGCTGGGGGAATGTAACACACAGCCCTAGGTGACAGAGGGGCTGGGGAAAAGGCACAGACAGACGTGGGGGAGGGGGGGCAGCCATGAGTCTCTGCTGCTTTAACTGTTGGAGTGAAGGGTTTGTTGGGTTGAGTGAATGTGACATTAGGGGGGGCCATGGTGACTGCCGGCCCTCCCTGGAAGCTCAGTGTGCCCCCATTTAGGTCTAACTGGCAGCCTGTGCTCCTAAGAAAGTCCAACCCCGGGGCCTCCCGGGTGGCGCAGTGGTTAAGGGCGCTGTACTGCAGCGCCAGCTGTGCACCAGAGACTCTGGGTTCGCGCCCAGGCTCTTTTGTAACCGACCGCTACTGGGAAGTCCGTGGGGCGACGCACAATTGGCCTAGCGTAGTCCGGGTTAGGCAGGGGTTGGCCGGTAGGGATATCCAAGCCTCATCGCGCACCAGCGACTCCTGTGGCGGGCCGGGCGCAGTGCGCACCAACCAAGGTTGCCAGGTGCACAGTGTTTCCTCCAACACATTGGTGCGGCTGGCTTCCGGGTTGGATGCGCGCTGTGTTAAGAAGAGGTGCGGCTTGGTTGGGTTGTGTATCGGAGGACGCATGACTTTCAACCTTCGTCTCTCCCGAGCCCGTACGGGAGTTGTAGTGATGAGACAAGATAGTAGCTACTAAAACAATTGGATACCACGAAATTGGGGAGAAAAAGGGGTAACATTTAAAAAATGTTAAAAAGAAAAAAAGAAAGTCCTACCCCAGGATACAAGGGTCCTGCACAGCCGCCACCCACACAGGATGACGCATAGACCTGCCCCCTACTGTCAGAGCCCTTATTCCCTTCCCTTTCATGGGTGCCAGCTCACCTGGCACGCCAGTCCAACCTGGCACAATATCCGGCCTCACCAGAGTTACTGTGGACCCAGTGTCCACCAGGGAACCCCCTCCACAGTGACAGGGAGATGACAAGAGTCCCCAACACAGGTCCGGCCCACCACAACAACAGGCTCCATCAGCCTGTGGGGGAAGTGGAGCCTTGCTTCCCCGTCTGTGCCGGTGGGCTCCTCCTGAAGATGATGGTGGTTGGGAAAGAAAGCCAGGGGTCCGCACTACCCGGTCTATGAGGACCCTGAGCCGTTTCCCTGAGCTCTTAGGGACATGGGGCAATCCCGACGCAGATGGCCTGGCTGGCCACAACCCCAGCAGACCCTGGAACCAGGGCGTGTGTTTCGTGTCGCCTGAAGCGACACAGCACGAATGAGTTCTGTCATTTCATCCACCCATGCAGGCTTTTCCGGCTCTGGGCTGCTCTGCCCCCCAGCCCGCATAGAGGGTCTGTCTCCCTTCACCCCCACCAAAGCCCCAGCTGAAGCCCCAGCCCACACCAGCTCCCTCTCGAAAGCCATCTCCAAGGCTACCTGCAATGACTCAGGATGAGCCAGCTGGGTCTGTATGCGCAGCTCCGTAGGAGAGAGAGCCTGTATGAACTGGTCCCGTGCTAGCTCGCTCTGCACGGAGGGGGGCCTGTGAGCATATACCCGCCGAGAGAGGCTCTCAATGTCATTAGCTAGCACCCGTAGAGGCTCTCGAGGCTGCCTGCGTCTATAACTCAGTTCGGAGTGCAGCAGCCCGGGCTGTACACACTGTCCATAGCGTCCTCCTCAGCGCTCCCACTAAAGCACCATAATCATGTCTGTCCTCGGGGATAATCAATATCAAACAGGCCAGAGCATCATCCGTGAGGCATACAGCCAACTGCAGTGCCCTTTCTTCATCCGACCACCCCCTAAAATGAGCTAACAGTTCAATCTGAGCATGAAAAGCTTCCCAATCCGCCTCACCGGAATACGCAGCCGGGAACTGGGCGCCGCCATGTTTGTTTACATCCTGAGCCCCAGATTCCCCGTCCCGCCGTGTCGACGTCACCCCTTCGGTCCGCCCACCAGAATCCGCGTGAAGCACAGTCGAAGAAGCACTCATGCCTGCTTCAGCTGCCATCACTCTAATGTCCTCCCTCAAGCGACCTCTGGGCTCCGACGCCCTGGCGATCTCCTCAGCCAGATCCTCCAACGTCCATGCACACGCACCTCCTTTGCCATAATCATCCCCTACCTCTACCTTCACTTTTGGATTCCTCTCGAAGCATTTTCAATCCCCGTTCTGACCTACGGTAGCTAGCCACAGAAGTTAGCTAGCTAGCTGGCTAACTTTTATCAACATTTATATTTCTGACACCAATGTAATGACCTGACTAGATCATATAGGAACAATTGTCCAGACAGAGGATTGAGCTTATGAATTGACGGTTTATTAACCCAACTTTACACAGGCTACTGTTTGGCCGTAGCCCACGCCAAATAAATGAAAGATACCCTACAAACCAACCTTGTGAACCAACCTTGTGAAACCCAGATGTAAGAGAAAGAACAATGGCTAAACCTGGTCTTAACTTCCAATGCTCCATCCCCCTGCCCATCCCCCCTCCACGCCACTCCGCCAACCACCAGGATGCCCGGCATCAGAACATTCCAGGCATTCCCGTGATTGGCAGATAGCAGGTTGATTGGCATGTCGGACGCCGCGAACACTGGGTACTGGTAAGTACAACACAACCAACGAATAGCCTAACACATAACACACAGCTGTCTGTGCGGGTCACTACATTACTTTGTTGCTGGGTGTCCAACTTGGTGTCTGCACTGCTGTAATTCAACTTGTGTGAGATTGTGTTACAGGAATTTAATTCCTCTATGTTTTAACACCCAATTAAAATTAAACACTCTGTCAATTCATAAGGATTTGTATGACCCTTATTTTATAAAAATGGACAGAGCCCAGTCTTAAAGTCAAATAGCGGCTTTTATTCACGAGAGTACTGAACACGATACAGGTTACCACAGGTTATAAACTGAAAATGACGTCATTAGTTCCAGTACCAACCCGTCTCTTCTCCCACCCTGGTACAAAGGCTATATCTCAAGCCTTCCCACATCGTCTCCCTACCAATTTAATATAATTTATGCCTGAGCCAAGGTCTTCTTGTGTCGATAAGCATTCTAGCCAGTCTGAAGATATAGTTCATTCATTTCTACCAAGGAACAGACAGTCATTGTTCTAATTCTTGATTATATTTACACACATTCTATTCAGTACTAGGATTAAGAAAGAAAATTCATACATATACAGTAACATAATAGTATTCTGATTAGTACATATACAGTAACATAATAGTATTCTGATTAGTATATATACAGTAACATAATAGTATTCTGATTAGTCAGTCCTGATTGAAATGTATACATATTTAGTCATTATTGATCAAAATTCCCTTAACACCTGGCCAGAGTGGAAGTTTAGAAATCTCAGATGGCGGGTTTCTTCAAAAAACGTCAGCAAACTTTGATATATCAAGATGAGGACACTGATCTCAGATAAAGAGTATCCCACTTTTTACAAGCATGTAGAGGCAGGAGATAGCCAGACGAGTAAATTGGGCTAAGGAACAGAAGTTGGGTATTGGAGAAAGGCCATCAGTGCGTGTTCTGCAACCGATATAGCGGAAGAATGCAGGGCAAGAGCTGATAGACGTGGTTATGGACAGCGTGGAAGAAGAAGAGCCGAGTGCAGAGGAAATATGTGTGCTGAGGAAAAACGGCACCAAGTATAAACTGTACTCTGCTGTCTCTGATGGCTAAGAAATTGAACCCGACGAGAGTGATGACGAATTACCTGGTCATGCAAAGGAGGATTCTGGACCAGTGGGAGTGACATTTTTGGAGAAATTGTATCCCTGCCTTTTGGCTGACAGGTATCCTAGTGGTTAGAGCATTGGGCAAGTAACTGAAATGTTGCTAGATAGAATCCCTGAGCTGACAAGGTAAAAATCTGTCGTTCTGCCCCTGAACAAGGCAGTTAACTGTAATGGAAGAGCCGAGGCAGTCAAAACACAAGGAAGAGACCAAACGACCCTGAGGGCACAGGGTTCATCGTGTCAATCAAAAGATGCTTCAAAGGCAAAGAAACACCAAACTAAATTGAAGTTGTGCCTCCTAGTTTTCTGTTACGTTTGGTTTGAAATTACATCATAAACATAAACACAGCTAAACACTGAATACACTGAATACACATAGACTGGCCTTTGTAGCTCAGTTAGTAGAGCATGATGCTTGTAACTAGAGGTCGACCGATTATGATTTTTCAACACCGATACTGATTATTGGAGGACCAAAAAAGCCGATACAGATTAATCGGACAAATTTTTAAAATGTATTCGTAATAATGACAATTACAACAATACTGAATGAACACTTATTTTTACTTAATATAATAAAATCAATTTAGCCTCAAGTAAATAATGAAACATGTTCAATTTGATTTAAATAATGCAAAAACAAAGTGTTGGAGAAGAAAGTAAAAGTGCAATATGTGCTATGTAAGAAAGCTAACGTTTCAGTTCCTTGCTCAGAACATGAGAACATATGAAAGCTGGTGGTTCCTTTTAACATGAGTCTTCAATATTCCCAGGTAAGAAGTTTTAGGTTGTAGTTATTATAGGAATTATAAGACTATTTCCCTCTATACCATTTGTATTTCATTAACCTTTGACTATTGGATGTTCTTATAGGCACTTTAGTATTGTCAGTGTAACAGTATAGCTTCCGTCCCTCTCCTCGCTCCTCCCTGGGCTCGAACCAGAAACACAATGACAACAGCCACCATCGAAGCAGCCGTTACCCATGCAGAGCAAGGGGAACAACTACTAGAAGGCTCAGAGCGAGTGATGTTTGAAACACTATTAGCGCACGCTAACTAGCTAGCCATTTCACTTCGGTTACACCAGCCTCATCTCGGGAGTTGATAGGCTTGAAGTCATAAACAGCTCAATGCTTGACACACAACGAAGAGCGCTGGCAAAATGCCCGAAAGTGCAGTTTGAATGAATGTTTACGCACTTGCTTCTGCCTACCACCACTCAGTCAGATACTTAGATACTTGTATGCTTGTATGCTCCGGCAGATTATATGCAACGCAAGACACGCTAGATAATATCTAGTAATATCAGCAACCATGTGTAGTTAACTAGTGATTATGATTGATTGTTTTTTGTAAGATAAGTTTAATGCTAGTTAGCAATTTACCTTGGCTTACTGTACTCCTTGTGGAGTGCAACAAGAGAGAGGCAGAACTTTATTGTGTTGGACTAGTTAACTGTAAGGTTGCAAGATTGGATCCCCCGAGCTGACAAGGTGAAAATCTGTCGTTCTGCCCCTGAACAAGGCAGTTAACCCACCGTTCCTAGGCCGTCATTGATAATAAGAATGTGTTCTTAACTGACTTGCCTAGTTAAACAAAGGTATAAAAAAATCGGCCAATCGGCGCCAAAAAATACAGATTTCCGATTGTTATGAAAACCTAATTAATCGGCCATTCTGATTAATCAGTCGACCTCTACTTGTAACGCAAGGGTAGTGAGTTTGATTCCCGGACCACCCAAATGTAAAATGTACGCATGCATGACTAAGTCGGTTTGGATAAAGGTGTCTGCTAAATTGCATATGTGACCGACCGACCGCCTTGATTCAGTCTTATGTAGCAACATTTGAAATTGTGTTTTTTACATTGGATAAAAGCAGAGACTCAGAGCTACAATGTAGTATATCATACACTGCATTTGAGGAACAATGGGGAAGTAATTCTGCTTTGAAAGTTGATCAACTTGTAACCTCACTTTTGAGAAAATGGCCTTTGAATGTTTTGGTACCTACTGGAGAGCTCTTCTTTGTCTACACCCATTCATCATCGTTCACACCCTCTTAAGCTTTAGCCCCGATCCAAACTCTAACCACTCTACTCGCCCTAGCAGAGCTGGTTTGACATGTTATCCAGAGCGTTGGTTACTAACTGTGCTGCTGGCAACAATTTATTTACACTTTTTGCTGACGTTTACTGACACCGGCCATATTCAATGTTTGTTGAGCGTCCGTAAATTCATTAGTTATTCTGTGCTCTGGCACACTCAGTCGAGTGCGCTCTGAAATCGGAGTAGATGGCCAGACTTAATTGACAAACTCACCCGAAATGATTACTTGCATAGTGACATGTAGCTAGCTAAATAATGAACCATAATCCCAACTCATGACGTTACTACCCTGCATAAATCTGCAGGTAGCTAACCAACCAAATTCAATGTTAGCTAGCTAACATTAGGCTATAACTAGCCAAGCATATGGCTCTGAGATACGAATAATAAGATCATATAAGTAACGTTAGCTAGCGAGCCAGCCAGTTAACGTTAGCTAGCTAACAGTACACTCAAAATTAGAAACGCATAATATCTTAAAATATAGCTAGCTAGACTATCTTACCCGTATACATCATAGATGGATCCGTCTCCTGTCATGGATGCCATGGTTGCCCTTAGTTTGAAGACTTAATCTGGAGACAGGTTTTTTTCCCATCTCCTTAGCTATCACTCGAATTCTACTGATTTCAAAACTCAGTCCTCCAGAAAGTGGAGAGCAGCACTTCTGCAGTTTTACTACGCAATACATTTTTTTTAAAGCTGCGTTAGACAGGATTACCTACACATTACCTGCACATACTGAGCTCAAATAGACAGAAGCATGCGATATGGCACCAATCCAAACTCATCTCTCGGCATGTCTCAGCCAATCATGGCTAATCTGTGGCTAAACCGACTAGGCTCGTAATTTAACAATTGTATTCGTATTTACAGATGGCATACAAGTTTGTTATCAGGCTCGTAATTTAACCCACTGTTCCTAGGTTGACATTGTAAATAAAAATGTGTTTTTAACTGACTTGCCTAGTTAAATAATGTTAAAACAAAAAAAATGCGGGTACTGTTAAATAGGTGAAGGTAGCTTCAAGTGGACTTGTGAAGATTTTCTGTGTTACTTCTGCCTAGAGGGAGGGGGTTGCTCGTCACGACAAGTCCTGTGATATGCTTTGCTCTACGGAGAAGGGTGCCTTCGAAAGGAGTGATTAATGGGGTGGCGTTGAGGTGACGCAAATGAAATGGAAGATTCCCTAAGACTCCCACTGTTTGGTGATACACAGACCCGGTGGCGAGCGTGGTAAAACTGAGCAGACACTGTCTGTCCTTTTGAGTTTTGAAGCAGGGTCTTTATCTGACAAAGTCATGTTGAGATACAGCGCATTCGGAAAGTATTCAGAACCTTTCAATTTTTCCACATTTTGTTACGTTACAGCCTTATTCTTAAGTGGATTAAATCATTTCCCCCCACTAATCTACACACATAACGACGAAGCAAAAACAGGTTTTTATACGTTTAATTTACTAAAATAAAAAAATGCAAATATCACATTTACATAACTATTTAGACCCTTTGCTCAGTACTTTGTTGAAGCACCTTTGGCAGCGATTACAGCCTGGAGTCTTCTTGGGTATAACACTATAACACTACCTCGATCCTGTCTCCCAGTCCATGCCGCTGAAAAAACATCCCCACAGCATGATACTGTCACCACCATGCTTCACCGTAGGGATGGTGCCAGTTTTCCTCGAGTAACGCTTGGCATTCAGGCCAAAGAGTTCAATCTTGTTTTAATCAGACCAAATAATCTTGTTTCTCATGGTCTGAGAGTCCTTTAGGTGCCTTTTGGCAAACTCCAAGCATGCTGTCATGTGCCTTTTACTGAGGAGTGGCTTCCATCTGGCCACTCTACCATAATGGCCTGATTGGTAGAGTGCTGCAGAAATGGTTGTACTTTTGGAAGGTTCTCCCATCTCCACAGAGGAACTCTGGAGCTCTGTCAGAGTGACCATCAGGTTGCTGGTCACCTCCCTGACCAAGGCCCTTCTCCCCCATTTGCATAGTTTGGCCGGGTGACCAGCTTTGGAAAGAGTCTTGGTGGTTCCAAACTTCTTCCACTTAAGAATGATGGAGGCCACTGTGTTCTTGGGGACCTTCAATGCTGCAGACAATGCTGCAGACAGAACACGATCGAACATCTCTGGAGAGACCTGAAAATAGCTGTGCAGCGATGCTCCCCATCCAAACCTTCAGAGCTTGAGAGGATCTTCAGAGAATAATGGGAGAAACTCCCCAAATACAGGTGTGCCAAGCTTGTGGCATCACACCCAAGAATACCCAAGGCTGTAATCGCTACCAAAGGTGCTTCAAGAAATACTGATTAAAGGGGCTGAATAGTTATGTAAATGTGATATTAGTGTTATTTTTTTACTATAAATTAGCAACGATTTCTAAAAACCTGTTTCTGCTTTGTCATTATGAGGTATTGTGTGAAAACAAAACGATTTAATCAATTTTAGAATAAGGCTGTACCCTAACAAAATATGGAAAAAGTGAAGGGTTCTGAGTACTTTCCGAATGCACTGTAGACACTAGTGCTACTTCAATAGGGTCTGTAGAGTATTATGTTCTTTACATTCAACCATTTATCAATCAATCCACCTTATAATATTATTTATCTTATATAAAGTAGTAATTGTCTTTGGTTTAGATTTTTTGTAACATTATTTTAACATTATGCATTATGGACAAAGCTGAAAAAATGATTGATTTCGTATCATACACATGGTGTTTTACCACAGACTTTTATTTTGATGGTAAAATCTTTAAACCGGAAGTCTTGATGTTTCTGTCAGGACAGTAACGTTGCTGCCATGACGTTAATATCTCACAAGCTGTGATTTGTTGGTACAGTTCCCACCTCAGGTTCCCACTTAGCAAATTCCTATTATCCTCTTGGCCAAATATGATGTATATACTGACAGGATGCATGTCTCTACGCCCTAACAATGGGACATGTTGTCCACAAAGCGGCACGGCGGGCTGTCTAGCTCCCGCCTGTCCTTTCTTTGGATTGGTGGATACATCTCATTATCCTTTTTTGAATATTCGGGTTGTTGACGTCAACCGCCTGTATTCAACGGAGAGAGATGCTATGCTACTAGCCTCATGCCATGAATATGCATAGCCATCTTGAGGCGGCCCCGATATAAACAATTTTTTCTCAAAGTTGCCAGGGTGTCACGTCCTACTTATATTAGTGCACTCCTAACAACTTAATTAAGCATTACGAAACTTCTATTCGACCAAATAAACCTCACATAGCAGATAAGCCATCCAATTTTTTGTTGATACAATTCGACACTCTTTCATTGACCTCCATACAAAAACTCCTTGCTCGGCTAGGCTAGTGGCAAGGGACATACTCTTGTCACAATGGGCGCAGATTTCAGCGTGTATATGTGTGCACACAGCGTCGAGAAGGAGCCAAACACTTGCTCAAGATTTTTTATAACTAACCCATTAATGAATTCATTGTCTATCTGTGGCCTAACTACAGTCATGGATGTTACCGCTTCATCAGGGAGCCACAAAGATGAGGTGATGTCTTCACTGAATTCACGTTATGTTTGCTATTTCATGCAGCCACAGAATAGATAGAAGCTAAACCAATGATTTTGTATTCAAATTTAAAAATTCTGAGATATCAATTCACGTAAAGTGATGACAATGGGTGTGTTTTGCAATGAAGATCTACAGTATCCTCAACAGCACTTTGTAAGGTAGCACCATGGTTTAGCTGGAGGACAGCTAGTTTCCGTCCTCCTCTGGGTACCTTGACTTCAATACAAAATGTAGGAGGCTCGCGGTTCTCACCCCCTTCCATAGACTTACACATTAATTATGACAACTTCCGGAGGATGTCCTCAAACTTATCAGAGCTCTTGCAGCATGAACTGACATGTTGTCCACCCAATCAAAGTATCAGAGAATGAATCTTGTACTGAAAGCATAAGCTACAGCTAGCTAGCACTGCAGTAAAAGGTAGTAGCTGAGTAGCTGACTCAAAGAATAGCTAACTCAAAGAGATAAAGAAAATAGTTGAACAGTTTTGAACAAATACATTTCTTAAGAAATGAAGGAGAAGCAAGCGAGAGCTTTAATTTGATTTATATTTAGTTGTATTTTTTTCATTTTCACATTCTTAGCTAGCGAATGCAGACAGGTAGTTTAGCCTACTCAAATACCCGGCTCAACAGAGAGGGATTCTATGTTAGCTATAGCTGGCTATGGCTATCCAACACGGGAACTCTTCTTAGTCAAGGTAAGCTTTTGGTTTTATTAATTTATTGCCACTGGTGCCCGCCGGTGTAACTGCTAAACTGCTTGCTGTAAACTGTACACTGTACTGCATGATTGTAGCGGGTTTACTAATGCGTTAGTTGTAGTAGTATGTTGACTATGACATTGACATGGTGACAACGATGTAGGCCGTGTCTGTCACCATGATTACTCAAATTTCTCTCGGCCTGTGCACCTACGTTGTAAACTTTCTTTCATAAGCTAGGTTGTATTAAACTCATAATGTGTTTCAGCCTAACTCAGTGCTTTCTGCTGTCCCTGATTGATAACCATACCCGGCCAAAACATAGAAATAAAGAAACTAGAATGCCCACCCTAGTCACACCCTGGGGACTGTGTGATACCGATGAGTGTCAGTTTGGTACCTTCAACACCTCGCACAAATACAAATAGTGAAGCAGTCAATCTCTCCTTTGACTTTGGTAACTTTGGTAACTGCCAATCCATGATAAAACAGAGGAAGATAATCCTTAAAACCTACGTTTTTTCAGCAATATGTTATGATCAATGATATCAAAGGCTGTATTAAAGTCTAACAAAACTGCTCCCACAATCTTCTTATTAATCTATTGACATTTTAGTCATTTAGCAGACGCTCTTATCCAGAGCGACTGACAGTTAGTGCATTCATCTTAATATACAGTGGGGCAAAAAAGTATTTAGTCAGCCACCAATTGTGCAAGTTCTCCCACTTAAAAAGATGAGAGAGGCCTGTAATTTTCATCATAGGTACACTTCAACTAGGACAGACAAAATGAGAAGAAAAAAATCCAGAAAATCACATTGTAGGATTTTTAATTAATTAATTTGCAAATTATGGTGGAAAATAAGTATTTGGTCAATAACAAAAGTTGGCAATGACAGAGGTCAAACGTTTTCTGTAAGTCTTCACAAGGTTTTCACACACTGTTGCTGGTATTTTGGCCCATTCCTCCATGCAGATATCCTCTAGAGCAGTGATGTTTTGGGGCTGTTGCTAGGCAACACGGACTTTCAACTCCCTCCAAATATTTTCTATGGGGTTGAGATCTGGAGACTGGCTAGGCCACTCCAGGACCTTAAAATGCTTCTTACGAAGCCACTCTTTCGTTGCCCGGGAGGTGTGTTTGGGATCATTGTCATGCTGAAAGACCAAGCCACGTTTCATCTTCAATGCCCTTGCTGATGGAAGGAGGTTTTCACTCAAAATCTCACGATACATGGCCCCATTCATTCTTTCCTTTCATTCTTTCAGTCGTCCTTGTCCCTTTGTAGAAAAACAGCCCCAAAGCATGATGTTTCCCCCCCATGCTTCACAGTAGGTATGGTGTTCTTTGGATGCAACTAAGCATTCTAAGTCCTCCAAACACGACAAGATGAGTTTTTACCAAAAAGTTATATTTTGGAACTATTTTCCAGTAGGGGTGGAAGGGCCAAGAGACCAGAGGTGGCAGAACAGAGTGCTCTGGTTGGGAAGTAGGGTTTGAGTATAGTCTGAAGGTAGGGAGGGGCAGTTCCTCTTGCTGCTCCGTAAGCGAGTACCATGGTCTTGTAGTGGGTGCGAGCTTCGACAAGAAGCCAGTGGAGTGTGCGGAGCAGCGTGGTGACATGGACGAACTTGTGAAGGTTGAACACCAGGCAAGCTGCAGCGTTCTGGATAAATTACAGGGGTTTGATGGCACAAGCTGGGAGCCCAGCCAACAGTGAGCTGTAGTAGTCCAGAAGGGAGATAACAAGTGCCTGGATTAGGACCTACGTCGTTTCCTTTGTGAGGTAGGGTCGTACTCTACTGATGTATGAGAATGAACTTGTAGGAGTGAGTCACTGCTTTGATGTTCGCAGAGAACGTTTTATAGGGTCACTCCAAGGTTCTTTGCACTCTGGTAGGGGCACACCGTGGCGTTGTCAACCGTGATGGAGAGGTCTGGGAGCGGGCAGGTCTTCCCTGGGAGGAAACATAGCTCCTTCTTGTCGAGGTTGAACTTGAGGTGGTGAGCCTACATCCAAGCTGAGATATCTGCCAGGGACGCAGAGATATGAGTTGCCACCTGCGTGCCAGAACAGGGAAGGAGAAAAGTAGTTGAGTGTCATCTGCATAGCAATCATAGGAGAGACCATGTGAGAATATGACGGAGCCAAGTCACTTGGTGTATAGAGATAAGAGGAGAGTGCTTAGAACCAAGCCCTGGGGGACATAAGTTGTGAGAGTACGTGGTGCAGACACAGATCCTCTCCACGTCACCCGGTAGTAATGGCCTGCCAGGTAGGATGCAATACCAAGAGTGTGCACAGCCTGAGACTCCCAAACCTGAGAGGGTAGTGGGGCGGATCTCTGATGGTTCACAGTGTCGAAGGCAGCAGATAGATCTAGCAGGATGAGATTTAGCTTTGGCAGTGCGGAGAGCCTCCGTGACACAGAGACGAGTTGAGTGACATGTCTTGAAGCCTGACCTGTTGTTCTGAGAGTGATAGCGAGAAAGTTGGTCAGAGACAGCGTGCTCAGGGTAGTTTTACCGGTCTGTAGTTTTTTGAAGTCAGAGGAGTCGAATCATCAGTCAATCGTCAGTCATTTGTGTCAGTGCCGAGCATGTTGAGTGCCCTTCCTTATAAGCATGCTGAAAGTCTGTTGTTGATTTGTTTTCTGTAAAATAACATTGTATTTGGTTCTAACACTATTTTTCCAAAAGTTTACTAAGCACCAATAACAGGCTGATTGTTGGTCCGCTGTTTGAACCAATAAAGGAGGTGTGCCAAACCTTCTTTGACATGAGATCTACTTTTTCATTTGCCAGCCTGTTGATTTCAGGCAATGTCTCACTGAATCTCCCTAAAAATGTACCTCGGCTCAGCCACCGCATACCGTGTGGAGCAGCAGGTCTGTGTGCTCCGCTTCAGTCTCTTCTAAGTGAGCACGAAATAGCCTCCACTGTAGGCTTCTTACTCGAATAGATCACACAATCTTCATCTCAACATCCATCACCCCTTTTCTGTTTAACATCTTCCTGCACAAAGCTTGCTGATAAGTTACGCAGTGATGACTAAGAAAGTCTGGGAAAGAATCATCTTGTTTGCACAATGCAACGAACCCACTAATGCGGCCTACCATAGCAGGTGCTCCATCGGTAGTAACGGAGACAAACTTACAAAAGGATAATTGGAATTTTTTAGCAAACTCCATAAAAGCTTGAAAAAGATCTTTGTCCCTTGTATGTCCTTTCAGTGGCAAAATGGCGAGTAGTTCCTCCATTGTCCTCATGTTGTCAAATACCATTCTGATGAAAATGCATAACTGTGCCTCATCTACCATATCTGTGGACTCGTCAAACTGGAGGGAATAACACTAGCAGTTGTCAATATCCTCCTTCAGTTGATCCTCGAGGTTTTCCACTATTCCCTCACATCATCTTCCCACCGTATTTCTGGACAACTGACTGTCATTGATGGCAGCCATAATTTCGGTCTTATTCTTAAACAGCTAGTGTTCAGCCTCAATAAATGCTTCCTTGATCATCTCCCCATCTTTGAACAACTTTTATGCTTCGCGAGAATGTTACTCACACAATAAGATGCCAGTAGATTTTTTAAAATTATTGTACATTTCTTCTTTGTAATTCAGTCTTTGCTGGAAAATCTCTTTCCTGGGTTTTGTGTTTGGTTTTAAAATGTTGTTCTATGTTACTTTGGAATAGCGATGCTATTGTGGCAGATGAGGCACACACATTTTGAGTTTGACACAAAAAAATAATCCTCCTCCCATTTCGTCACGCCCTGGTAGGAATATATTATGTTTGTCTTCATTTATTTGGTCAGGCCAGGGCGTGACATGGGTTTTTGGTGGTTGTGTTTATGTATGGGGTTCCCCTCAGTGCTGAGCTTCCCCTCAGTGCTGAGCTGCCTCAGTCCCGAGCTGCCCCTCAGTCCCGAGCTGCCCCTCAGTCCCGAGCTGCCCCTCAGTCCAGTGGGGTTCTGGGTGAGGACTACTAGGCCATGGTCGGCGGTGAGGGTGGACTATCCTAGGACGCGAGGAGGAGGGACTAAGACATTGATAGAGTGGGGTCCACGTCCCGCGCCGGAGCCGCCACCATGGACAGACGCCCAACCGGACCCTCCCTATTGTTTTGATGTGCGTCCGGGAGTCCGCACCTTAGGGGGGGGGGTTCTGTCACGCCCTGGCAGGAATATATTATGTTTGTCTTCATTTATTTGGTCAGGCCAGGGCGTGACATGGGTTTTTGGTGGTTGTGTTTATGTATGTTTTTTTTCCGTAGGTTTTGGGATTGTGGCTTAGTGGGGTGTTCTAGCAGAGTCTATGGTTGCCTGAGGCGGTTCTCAATCAGAGGCAGGTGATTCTCGTTGTCTCTGATTGGGAACCATATTTAGGCAGCCATATTCTTTGAGTATTTCGTGGGTGATTGTTCCTGTCTCTGTGTTTGTAGTCACCAGATAGGCTGTATAGGTTTTCACGTTCCGTTTGTTGTTTTTGTATTGTTTGTTTTTCATCTTCATTAAACATGTATCAAAAATACCACGCTGCATTTTGGTCCGACTCTCCTTCGACGGAAGAAAACCGTAACACATTTCTTGTGGAAATGATAAGTTTTCAGTTTTTTTGTATCCTTCCCTTCACTCATTATTGCAGCTATTGACTACACAACTTAAGAATAACTTAATAACGAATCTGGCTACAAAGGTAGCTAGCTAGCTACCTGCCTGGCATTCGTCCAATCGACTTGGAGTTGGCGGACGTTATCTGACCGCACTAACTAGGCATACGTCAATAAGTGAGCAGGGACTGCTCATATTTTATGTAAATCACGTGACTCTCAATCAAATTTATTTATAAAGCCCTTCTTACATCAGCTAAAGTCAAAAAGTGCTATACAGAAACCCAGTCTAAAACAACAAACAGCAAGCAATGCAGGTGTAGAAGCACAGTGGCTAGGAAAAACTCCCTAGAAAGGCTAGAACCTAGGAAGAAACCTAGAGAGGAACCAGGCTATGAGGGGTGCCAATCCTCTTCTGGCTATGCTGGGTGGAGATTATAACAGAACATGGCCAAGATGTTCAAATGTTCATAGATGACCAGTAGGGCCAGCAGGGTCAGCAACTAATAATAATCACAGTGGTTGTCGAGGATACAACAGGTCATCGCCTCAGGAGTAAACGTCAGTTGGCTTTTCATAGCCGATCATTCAGAGTATCTCTACCGCTCCTGTTGTCTCTAGAGAGTTGAAAACAGCAGGTCTGGGACAGGTAGCACGTCCGGTGAACAGGTCAGGGATCCATAGACGCAGGCAGAACAGTTGAAACTGAAGCAACAGCACGGCCAGGTGGACTGGGGACAGCAAGGAGTCATCAGGCCAGGTAGTCCTGAGGCATGGTCCTAGGGCTCAGGTTCTCCGAGGGAGAGAAAGAAAGAAGAGAGAAGGAGGAAAGAAAGAGAGAAAGAGAGAGAATTAGAGGGAGCATACTTAAATTCACACAGGACACCAGATAAGACAGGAGAAATACCCCAGATATAACAGACTGACCCTAGCCCCCCAACACATAAACTACTGCAGCATAAATGCTGGAGGCTGAGACAGGAGGGGTCGGGAGACACTGTGGCCCTGTCCGACGATACCCCCGGACAGGGCCAAACTGGCAGGATATAACCCCACCCACTTTGCCAAAGCACAGCCCCCACACCACTAGAAGGGTATCTTCAACCACCAACTTACCAGAGGCAGAGTATAGCCCACAAAGATCTCCGCCACGGCACAACCCAAGGGGAGGCACCAACCCGGACAGGAAGATCACATCAGTGACTCAACCCACTCAAGTGTCGCACCCCTCCTAGGGACAGCATGGAAGAGCACCAGTAAGCCAGTGACTCAGCCCCTGTAATAGGGTTAGAGGCAGAGAATCCCAGTGGAGAGAGGAGAACCGTCCAGGCAGAGACAACAAGGGTGGTTCGTTGCTCCAGTGCCTTTCTGTTCACCTTCACACTCCTGGGCCAGACTACACTCAATCATAGAACCTACTGAAGAGATGAGTCTTCAATAAAGACTTGGTTGAGACCGAGTCTGCGTCTCTCACATGGGTAGGCAGACCATTCCATAAAAATTGTGCTCTATAGGAGAAAGCCCTGCCTCCAGCTGTTTGCTTAGACATTTTAGGGACAGTAAGGAGGCCTGCGTCTTGTGACCGTAGCGTACGTGTAGGTATGACCAAATCGGAAAGATATGTAAAAAAAAGTTTATTCTCCTTTTTGTTTAGTTTAGTTACGGGATTTCTCAATTTACTGTATGTTTGCCAATCTGCTGTGTTACCAGACTTGTTTGCCATTCCCTTAACATCGTCCTTCTCAGCCATACAGTTTTTCAATTAATCTTCTATCCATGGGGATAGCAGTCTTAACAGTCAGTTTCTTTATGGGTACATGCCTGTCAGTAACCGGAAGTAGCAATTTCATAAATGTTTTCAGCGTCAGAATGTTCCTCATTACACACATCTTCAACATCGGAATCATTGCAATACCTCTTGTATGATTGCTTATACACTATTTTAGGACCAGTCTTCGGAAAGTTGGTTTTCCTAGATATGAAATCAAATCAAATTGTATTTGCCACATGCGCCGAATACAATACAACCTTACAGTGAATGCTTATTTAAAACCCTTCTCTTGGACTGGGGGCCGTATTGTGTAGCTTGGATGAATAAGGTGCCCAGAGTAATCTGCCTGCTAAGGCCCAAAAGCTAGAATATGCATATAATTAGTAGATTTGGATAGAAAACAAAAATGTTTGAATGATGTCTGTGAGTATAACAAAACTGATATGGCAGGCAAAAACCTGAGAAAAAAATCCAACCAGGAAGTGGGAAATCTGAGGTTTGTTGGTTTTCAAGTCTTTGCCTATCCAATATACAGTGTCTATGGGGTCATATTGCACTTCACAAGGCTTCCACTAGATGTCAACAGTCTTTAGAACCTTGTTTCAGGCTTCGACTGTGAAGGGGGAGCAAATAAGAGCTGTTTGACTAAGAGGTCTGTCAGAATACCATGAGCTAAGTCAGGCGGGCGGCTGTGAGAGCGAGCTGCATTCCTTTTCATTTCTAAAGACAAAGGAATTGTCCGGTTGAAACATTATTGAAGATTTCTGATTAAAACATCCTAAAGATTGATTCTATACATTGTTTGACATGTTTCTACAAACTGTAATAGAACTTTTTGGACTTTTCGTCTGAACTAATTGCTCGCGCATTGTGCATTTGGATTACTGGGCTAAACGCGTGAACAAAAAGGAGGTATTTGGACATAAATGATGGACTTTATCGAACAAAACAAACATTTATTGTGGAACTGGGATTCCTGGGAGTGCATTCCGATGAAGATCATCAAAGGTAAATGAATATTTATAACGTTATTTCTGAGTATTGTGACACCTTTCCTTCTTTGGAAAATGGCTGTATGTTTTTCTGTGACTAGGCGCTGACCTAACATAATCGCAAGGTCCGCTTTCTCCGTAAAGCCTTTTTGAAATCCGACTGTGGCTGGATTAACGAGAAGTGTACCTTTAAAATGGTGTATAATAGAATTTTAATCATGAGATTTCTGTTTTGCGATTGGTGCCCTGCAATTTCACTGGCTGTTGGCTAACGTCCAAACATAGCACCAGAGAGGGATACACCAACAATGCAGTTTTACGAAAATACCTAAAACAAGTTAGAGATAAAAATAACAAATAATTAAAGAGCAGCAGTAAAATAACAATAGCGAGGCTATATACAGGGGGTACCGGTACAGAGTCAATGTGCTAGGGCACCAGTTAGTTGAGGTAATTGAGGTAATATGTACATCTAGGTAGAAGTAAAGTGACTATGCATGGCTAATAAACGGAGAGTAGCAGCAGCATAAAAATGGGGGTGGGGACAATGCAAATAGTCCAGGTAGCCATTTCATTAACTGTTCAGGAGTCTTATGGGGTTAGAAGCTGTTTAGAAATCTTTTGGACCTAGACTTGGTGCTCCGGTACCGCTTGCCGTGCGGTAGCAGAGAGAACAGTCTATGACTAGGGTGGCTGGAGTCCTTTTTGGGCCTTCCTCTGACACCGCCTGGTATAGAGGTCCTGGATGGCCGGAAGCTTGGCCCCAGTAATGTACTGGGTCGTACACACTACCTTCTGTTGTGCCTTGTGTCACGGAGGCCGAGCAGTTGCCATACCAGGTGGTGATGCAACCAGTCAGGATGCTCTTGATGGTGCAGCTGTAGACATTTTTGAGGATCTGAGGACCCATGCCAAATCTGTTCAGTCTCCCGAGGGGTAATAGGCGTTGTCGTGTCCTCTTCGACTGTCTTGTTGTGTTTGAACCATGATAGTTTGTTGGTGATGTGGACACCAAGGAACTTGAAGCTCTCAACCTGCTCCAATACAGCCCCGTTGATGAGAATGGGGGTGTTCCCAGCCCTCCTTTTTCTGTAGTCCACAATCATCTCCTTTGTCTTGATCACGTTGAGGGAGAGGTTGATATCCTGGCATCACACATAAAGGAGTGCAATTACCTGATAGAATATTTCAAAGTTGCATTTAATGTCGCTTGTTTTCTGACGAATGTCTGGTTTGGCCATTCCAAGTACCATGCTGTATACTTTCATGGAAATTCAAGGCAAATTGAAATTATCAATACATTTCTGCATAATGCACCTTTTGAATTAGTTCTGCAGAGATTTCATAGAACAGTATCGACAAGCTATCTTTTATGTTCCTTGTTTACTGCATCTAGGGCATTCCATTGCTATGGCTAGGTCACATGATGTTCTGCTTCCAAAACCTCAATGGCAGGCTCATATGATATAATACTAAGTAATCAAATTCATCAACCATAATTGTAGAAATACCAGAACTAATCTTGTTGCCACTTTTGAGATATCCCAGACAATCCTTTAATAGTTTGCTTCATCCAAAACTCTTTCTAGCTGTTGTAATACTGTCAGCGACAGATTCAATTGCCTCAGTCGTCGTGTAGTCAATGTCTGACATCAAGGAGTATAATGTGACACTTCTTAGTGAGTGAATGGGTCGCTTGCGTGACCTCACTTAGCTGAAGGGAGGAGTTTGGGCTTTCTAGGTCTAGTTCCATTTTAAGAAAAGGTATCAAGAAATCAAACTGTGATATATCAAACTGCGACGTCACATGGTTTAAAGCTTATTTCCTGCAATTCTACACGTTTTGTCATGGGGTGCAAAAGAAAATGTAGTTTTAAAGCTTATTTCCTGCAATTCTACACGTTTTGTCATGGGGTGCAAAAGAAAATGTTGTAGTTTTGAAGCATGTTTTCTTGCAATTCTATACAATTCTACACATTTTGTCATGGGGTGCAAAAGAAAATGTAGTTTTAAAGTACGTTTTCTTGCAATTCTATACATTGCAATGTCTAATGTGTGTCATACGATATGAGTGACAAAAATTATAACAATATCTACGGGTTAAAAAAAACAGAGGCGATTACCTATTTACTGAAGTACAGTACGTTTTTTTTATCACATAACAAACAAAATATGTAGTTTGTTCATTCTAAAACTCTGACAACAGTTTTAGAGAAAACAGATTATGAAAATGTTCTACTAGACAGTTCTCTGGCTAATACGATGGCAAGCATGACAATCTTTATTAGCCAAGAATAACAATCTTTATTAGCCAAGAATGACAATCTTTATTAGCCAAGCATGACAATCTTTATTAGCCAAGCATGACAATCTTTCAGTGACGTTCCAGTGTCGCCAAATATCTGTTGGACTGCTAATCGTCAACATTTTATGCCGTAACAAACAAAAGTGTCTTTCTACATGTAACATTTCAACAGACAAATTGTAGAACAATATGACAATCTTCTAACCAATATCTATCGGTCACTTGCTGATGTATTGCCTTTGGACACTTGATGGCGCTGAAATTCCATCAGAAATTAAGTCAACCCTCAGCAATTGATCGAACTATGATTAGAATGAAGATTACGTTTCAAAGTTCTTCTGTTACATAATAACTCCCATCAGTTGTTAATTAATTATAATTTATTTTTATATAGACAACTAATTAACTAAACAATTAAACAAATCTGTGAGTTCTGTAAAACCTTAATTGAATGGAATATCATCATCATGCAGATGCAGTCGAGTCAACAATCAGTAGGTGGTGGCAAGAATACCTCAACTGCACAACTTTAATATGGCCTGACATGTTCCCCAACTTTGGCGACTACTAAATATGTTTCTACTTTCAGAACTACTGACTAAAAAGTATACAAAAGTACTGGAGAACTTGTCTTGTTTATAGAAACCCATAATGAATGTGATGTTTATGGTGTGCTGTACTGCATTCCCCCACATGAAAAAATACTACAGTTTACTATAGAATACTACAGTACTTACAATAGAATTCTATAGTAACATTTTGAATAATGTAGAATACTATACTACACACTGTAGTATCCTTCGATCATGTGTAGTACTTACTATATAATTTTGCAGTTTAATGTAGAATACCAGAGTAAATACTACCTTATAATTGTCAAAAAAACACTGAAGTAAATACTACAGTAATGTCCGCAAAAACACAACACTTTTTTAAACTATAATACAAACTACAGTATTTAATTTGCATATACCTCCCCTCCCCCATATCAACATTTGTGCCACCATTAAGTGAGAAACCTCCAGGTAACTGATCAAATAAAGGAAAGACCACCATAACTGGCAGCTTCATTAAATAGTACCCGCAAAACAACAGTCTCAACGTCACAGTGAAGAAGCGACTCTGGGATTCTGGCCTTTTAGGCAGAGTTGCAAAGAAAAAGCCATATTTCAGACTGGCCAAAAAAAATTAAAGATTAAGATGGGCAAAAGAACACAGACACTGGACAGAGGAACTCTGCCTAGAAGGCCAGCATCCCGGTGTCGCTTCTTCACTGTTGACGTTGAGACTGGTGTCTTGCGGGTACTGTCCCGCTAGCGGGACAACTTACGGTGAAACTGGAGGGCGCGCAATTCAAATAAATAATCATAGAAATTATGGATTTTAAACATTTAGGTCCATACAAGTGTCTTATATCAGTTGAAAGCTTACATTCTTGTTAATCTAACTGCACTGTCCGATTTACAGTTGCCATTACAGCGAAAGCATGTAGTGTCGAAAGGACGGCGCCCCACATCACAAGTTTCATAAATTCACAAATAGCGATTAAATATTCACTTACTTTTTGAAAATCTTCCTCTGATTTGTCATCCAAAGGATCCCAGCTAAAACATGTAGTGTAGTTTTGTTAGATAAAATCGTTCTTTATATCCCAAAAAGTCAATTTTGTTTGCGCCATCGATTTGAGTAATCCACTCGTTCAACATGCAGAGAAAGAATCCAAAAATCTACCGCTGAACTTTGTTTCAACAAGTCAAAATACATTTCCATATATTCCTCAGATAGCCTAAAATGTAGTCAAACTATAATATTTCTTACGGAAAGACATATGTTCAGTAGGAAACCAATTTTAGCAGGTGCTTGTCTTCATCACACGCCCAAACACGAATTTCCAAGACTGTGTCCCTGTACTAAAACTCCTATTTATTATTTGTTTTGGAAGTTACAAGCCTGAAACCTTGAACATAGACTGCTGACACCCTGTGGAAGCAACAGGAATTGCATCCTGGGAGCTAGAATATCGAATGCCCCTATACCTTCCATTGTAAGAGCACAGTCTCAAAAACAAAATTCTGGTTGGTTTTTCTTTTGATTTTCTCCTACCATATCTATTGTGTTATAGTCTCCTACATTATTCACTTTTTATGGCTGCAGGGGCAGTATTGAGTAGCTTGGATAAAAAGGTGCCCATTGTAAATGGCCAGCTCCTCAGTCTCAGTTGCTAATATATGCATATTATTATTAGTATTGGATAGAAAACACTCTGAAGTTTCTAAAACTGTTTGAATTATGTCTGCGAGTATAACAGAACTCATATTGCAGGCAAAAACCTGAGAACTTCCACTTCCTGTTTGTATTTCTTCTGGGGGTGGCAGATTTTCAACCAAGCTCTCATTGAAATTACAGCGAGATATGGCTGAGTTTTCACTTCACTGGCTATGCAAAATCACTTGATGTTTTTGGAACTAGTGAATCTAATAGGCCAATGTAAACTCAGATTTTTTTATATAAATATGAACTCTATCAAACAAAACATGCATGTATTGTGTAACATGAAGTCATATGAGTGTCATCTGATGAAGATAATTCAAGGTTAGTGATTAATTTTATCTCTATTTCTGCTTTTTGTGAATGCTATATTTCGCTGGAAAATGGCTGCGCTTATTGTGGTTTGGTGGAGACCTAACATAATCGTTTGTAGTGCTTTTGCTGAAAAGCATATTTGAAATCGGACACTTTGGTGGGATTAACAACAATATTAATTTTAAAATGATATAAAACACATGTATGTTTTAGGAATTGTAATTATGAGATTTCTGTGGTTTGAATTTGGCGCCCTCTATTTTCACTGGTAGTTGCCATATCGATCCCGTTAGCGGGATTGCAGCCATAACAAGTTAACATTTCTACAAACTTCAAAGTGTTTTTTTTCTCCAATGGTACCAATTATATGCATATCCTGGCTTCAGGGCATGAGCAACAGGCAGTTTACTTTGGGAATGTCAGTCAGGTGGAAATTGAGTTAAAAGGAGCCTAGCCCTAAGAAGTTATCTTCTTTGGGCTGAGATCCCGCTAACGGGATTGATAAGACAACAGCCAGTGAAAGTGCAGGGCGCCAAATTCAAAACAGAAATCCCATAATTAAAATTTCTCAAACATACACGAACTTCACACCATTTTAAAGATACACTTCTTGTTAATCCCACCACAGTGTCCGATTTCAAATAGGCTTTACGGCGAAAGCACCACAAACAATTATGTTAGGTCACCGCCAAGTCACAGAAAAACAGCCATTTTCCAGCCAAAGAGAGGAGTCACAAAAATCAGAAATAGAGAGAGAATTAATCACGAACCTTTGATCTTCATCAGATGACACTCATAGGACTTCATGTTACACAATACATGTATGTTTTGTTCGATAAAGTTCATATTTATATTAAAAAAAATCTCAGTATACATTGGCTCGTTATGGTCAGTAGTTCCAAAAACATCCGGCTATTGGGCTTTATTATCCAGCCGGCCAGCCTGCTGGGTGTGCGGGATTGTTTTATGTGTACTCGTGTACACGCCTGTAAGTCACGGTTGTTCGTGTACGTGAGTTATTCGCATTTGTTTGAGTGGCGTCGTTTTCACCTGTGTGGTGAATAAAGTATAGCGCTACTCTGAACTCTGTTTCCTGCATCTGACTTCTTCCTCCACTACATTACAAAATTGGCTTTTATTCCCCTATCATCTTGTCGATCTCACTGCAGAGTTACAGGACCAGGGAGTTTAGACCACTAATCCTTAGGAAGAAATTTCAACCATTCAGCAGACCCAATCTGGTGAGATTTGTTATTGAAGCAAAACAGAAAAACAACAAACAAAACAACCAGCCATACACTTCTGCATATATCATTTGACACACTTCTATATTTCACTCGAGATGGGTAAAACGTAGTACTGTCAAACATTACCAACATCTTTTTTCCTTTTACAGTCAGGAATGTTAAGAAAATCGATTTGCATATTTACCAAAAGGCCTCAGAGGACAGGTGGACACACATTGTGATTCATGCGACCAAAAATAACAAACATCAACACTGCCTGTTAAATCAAAATAACAAATCAAATTTGAACCCTTGATAACTCCATCTTAACTTAATTGTTTCCCATAAGGTAATTCAAGGAATAGTCAAATTGACTAGCGACAGTTGTCCCTCATTCAGGGGTAGCGCACCCTCTTGGTCCTTGTCATGGTCCACTCATAAAATAAGAACTTCAGAAAATTCAATTTGTGTGCCCTTTAAGGTGTATCCTTTCTAACCTGTGAAAAACCCACTAAACCAAATGAAATACAATATATTGAGCACTAAGGGTTTTCTTCTGGTGAAAGAGAGGCGGACCAAAATGCAGCGTGGTGGTTATTCATGTTTTTAATAAAGACGACTATACATGAACAGACTAAACAAAACAAGAAAAGTGAAAACCTAAACAGTCCTATCTGGTGCAAACACAGAGACAGGAACAATCACCCACAAAACCCAACACAAAACAGGCTACCTAAATATGGTTCCCAATCAGAGACAATGACTAACACCTGCCTCTGATTGAGAACCATATCAGGCCAAACATAGAAATAGACAAACCAGACACACAACATAGAATGCCCACCCAGCTCACGTCCTGACCAACACTAAAACAAGGAAAACACACACGAACTATGGTCAGAACGTGACAAACACAGTGTTAACAGCACTAACAAATATTAAAAACGTAGGGTAAAAACAAACAAAAATAGCCAGGCCTTACTTAATTTGGGAGCTCCCTTAACAACTAATAGACTTCCATCAGTCCTGGAAGAAAAAATCCTACTTAAGACACATCAGATAATGCAGTGTCCCATTAAGTGAAATAAACACCTTTAAAAACAAATCCCAGAATCCCTTTCCGGTAACCATACCAATCTGATTCTTACCTGTTGCATTAATGTAGTCAAAAAATAAAACCTGTTGTTTAACAAATCTGTTAGAACCTTCAATTTTCTTTTGCTGGTTTATCAGCTTAATATCGGTACTAAAACGTTTATATGGATCTACCTTAATTTTAAACACTGTCCCTTGTAGATTGTTTTAAATGACATTACCTTCTTGCTTAAATTCAGTGGTGTTACCCAAACTATAAAATGTAGTAATAATAATTGGAAATTGTAAAAAAAAACATCTCCACTCAACAATTCATACTTCTGCTTCAAATGTCCTATTTTGACCCTTACAGTCTGTTTGAGTTCAGTGAGCACTACTCACTTTCACTTGCGGCTTACCCATTTTGTCAGTCTCAAGGCTCAACCCCTCTATTCATCATTTATCCTTGTATGGAAACCTCAGCTTCTTCAATTTACTAAAACATGTCATTATTAGAGTGCTATCCTAAAACCACTAATAACATAATACCATTCATATACATACTGTCAACACTCAAAAGTTCACATCAACCATCTCTATCAATGTCTTTGCCACTGTCACTTTGTAAGGTTTAAAAAAATAAAAATAAACAAACATGATAATTCTCTCTTTATTACGGTTAGATATTGGTGTTATTCTATATTTTATTACCAACCTCTGTTGGAAATTCACTTTCTGCTTATAACTTCAATTTAATGTTGTTGTAGCCTTGTTTTATTATGCATTTATTAATGTCCATGTTTAGTTAATTAAATTGAAAGTTATCAATTGTGATCATGGTCACAGCTCTATCGCAATTGCCAATCAGCTATTATTAGAATGCATTAGATTTAGGTAACAGTCCGTCAGATTAGGCTACAGGTAATAAAACAAACACTGGCTGTTGTTGACAAGCAGTTCATATCCATATGATTCATATTTGATTCAGTGATTGAAATTACAACCCCATTCTCTGTAGCCTATTCCAGCAGGCTATTGGGCAACACAAGATTGGAAACAATACAGGTCTATTCTGTTTGTCAAGTTTTTCTTTATCCTATGTGCTTGACAACACGCCTAGACCAGCTGCGGGAACTGAACGTGGAAGAGAGGAACCATCCTTTCTCAGAAGCACATTATTGGTAGAGTAGAAATGTCTTACTATTGGTAAGCATATAATTGTTCACTAATAATATTAAACAAAGCAGGTAAATACGTCACTTTTCTCTCACACCGGTACAGTTGAAACCGGGATTCATACATGAAGAGCCCACATCTCCAGTGTGCCAGTGGCCATCGAAGATGAGCCTTTGCCTACTGAAGACGCCGAACTGCAGTCAGGTCAAGAACCTGGTGAGGATGACGAGCAGATGAGCTTCCCTGAGACGGTTTCTGACAGTTTGTGCAGAAATTCTTTGGTTTTTGGTTGTTGTCTATATCGTCCCACAACTGTCCCATAGCTTCATCAGCTGTTCGGGTGGCTGGTCTAAGACGATCCCGCAGGTGAAGACGCTGGATGTGGTAGTCATGGGCTGGTGTGGTTACACGTGATCTGCGGTTGTAAGGCCGGTAGGATGAACTGCCAAATTCTCTAAAACAAGTTGGAGGCTGCTTATGGTAAAGAAAGGAACAGTAAATTCTCTGGCAACAGCTCTGGTAGACATTCCGGCAGTCAGCATGCCTATTGCACGCTCACTCAAAACATGAGACATTTGTGGCATTGTGATGCATGACAGAACTTCTCATTTTAGAGTGGCATTTTATTATCCCCAGCACAAGGTGCACCTCTATAATGTTCATGCTGTTTAACCAGCTTCTTGATATGCCAAACCTATCAGGTGGATGGATTATCTTGGCAAAGGAGAAATGCTCACTAACAGAAATAAGCTTTTTGTG
This sequence comes from Oncorhynchus nerka, assembly GCF_034236695.1. Classification (NCBI taxonomy): domain Eukaryota; kingdom Metazoa; phylum Chordata; class Actinopteri; order Salmoniformes; family Salmonidae; genus Oncorhynchus; species Oncorhynchus nerka. The sequence continues at coordinate 2,761,473 of NC_088414.1, read as the reverse complement.
CATATGAAACATTTCTGCAATCTCTTATTTCAGTTCATGAAACATGGGACCAACACTTTACATATTACGTTTATATTTTGTTCAGTATGTATTTCCACACTATGAGGGTGGAATAATGATAAAATTGCCCTTTTAGTATAAGAGCTGTTTGAAAAGACTGCCTGAAATTTCTGCCTGTTTTGGAGGGATGGAGTTTTAGCCTGCTTGGTGATGTTCATAGACCAATAAGAAAGAGGGTCCCATACCTCTCTACCAATAACAACGAGTTTTCAGTTCCCCCCTCCCGACTCAGACCACTCTCAGACAGCCCTAGCAAAGTTCTTGCTTGAGAAATTGGCTTTGCTAAAAGCAATTTTGTTAATTTTTGACCATTTGAACTGTTATCACTCACAGTAAGGTACTGTACTTCATTGTTACACAGAAATTATTTAATAATGAGATAAAAATGGCTGCATTGGACATTTAATAGGCTAACCTAAAAACTGGAAAAAGTATCTTTGCAAGTAAACATCTTGAGTTACAAAAACAAATCTCCATCAAAGTAATCTATAAATCAAGGGTAATAAACTTGTTATTAATAACATGTCTCCAACTTATCAAACTCTACAGCCTGGTCTCAGACTAAACATAACATAGTAAATGTAAATCTGGGACAATCAAATGAGTATGATATGTTACGTTTGTTATGATTACTTAAGACAGAAGGTTACTTAAGGCAAAATCAAAAGGATGATGGTTTTTTCGGGGTGGATGGGTAGGTGTATAATGCAAACATCTAGCAGCCCAAAGGTTGCATGTTCGAATCTCCTCACAAACAACTTAGCTAATTAGCAACTTTGCAACTACTTACTACTTTTTAGCTACTTTGCAACTACTTAGCATGTTAGCTAACCCTAAACCTAACTTTAACCCTTTTAGCTAACCCTTCCCCTAACCTTAACTTTAACCCTAACTCCTAGCCTAGCTAATGTTAGTCAGCAGCTAAATTTAGCCACCTAGCTAACGTTAGCAAAAACAAATTGGAATTTGTAACATATTGTACATTTTGCAAATTCGTAACATATTATACAAATGGTGGTCTCAAATGAATACATACCATACGGAACCTGACATCATACTAAATAGAGTGTCTTGGCTTTACGTACAGAATAATATGAAATGCTCTGAGACCAGGTTGTAACTCTAGTGGTCTGTTAGCCTAGAGACTACATTAGCACACTGAGTTTATGCTTAAGGTATTTTGAAAGAGAAGGTTCAGAAGGCGCTTGAGGACATGGATGCAGCTGGCAAGGGGTTAAATCACGTGGGCGCCTGTGAATTTATCACTTAGGCCCATAAAAACTTGTAATTTGAAGAAAGAGAACAAAGAAATTAGGGAGTATAAAATCCCCTTGCGGAGACACTTCTCCGTCATTCATTTATTCAGCCCTTGCTATCCCCCAAAGTGTGCTCCAGCCCAGTCAAACTACGAGTCTGCTCCGAATCAAAAGATGATGCTGCTTCCTTGGGTTTACTGTAGCGTCTTGGCATATCACCTCTTGCTCTGCATTCATTCTATGCCAGTACTGGAGGGGAGAGCCAGCAACAGGTATAAAGCAATGGCGGTGAGTGAATTACGATATAAATGCAGCTGATGTGGAATTCTTTACATTTTGCAGAGCAGTCGCGTTTCATGAGTTGATATTATGGAGTCTGTATGTGGGTCCAGAATCACTCTCCGTGTGTGTTTTGAGAGGGAGAGAGAGAGAGCACATGCGTAAATGTGCACAATGCACGCACTCCTTTCTTGTGAAGGTCTTTAGTAAATCAGTAACTTTGTTGTGCAATTTACAGGTATTCATGGCAAATTATTTTTTTCAAATTATTTGCAGCTATAGGCTACATGTCAATCAACGGGTACTGAAATACGATAGAACAGGTGTGTGTGTGTGTGTGCGTGTGTGAAGCTGAGGGTGACCTTGGTGGAATGTTGATAGAGATTGTATGCCAATGTATGAATAATTAAGGATGCAAACTATTTTCCCAGGGATTTGTAACAGACCATTAGTGACACGCTAATGACATGGTAACAAACTGGGTCGAGCCTTTACACCTTGATAGCCCTCAATATTTTCAATTGGTAGACAGACATGACAAAGGAGAAGCCCTAGACACAATACTTGCCTCTCAGATTTCACATTGGAGCTGGGCTTTGTGTACAGTTAATGACAACATTAAGTGGCCCTTCGCTGCAAGAGAGATAACATAAGGAGTTATTCATACAGAAGGAGTGTGGGAGTGGTTTGGAATGCTTCAGGCCAATTAGGTGGAAAAATACTTAGGTCTGAACTCTGAAGATAAATGCTTTTCTTATTCCATTTAATTTAATGCTTGGCTATTGTAGGAGGTGACTATATACACTGAGTTGCGAAATATTAGGAACACTCTTTCCTGCTCTTTCCATGACATAGACTGACCAGGTGAATCCAGATGAAAGCTATGATCCCATATTAATGTTACTTGTTAAATCCACTTCAATCAGTGTAGATGAAGGAGAGGTGACAATTTAAAGAAGGATTTATAAGCCTTGAGACAATGGAGACATAGATTGTGTATGTGTGCCATTCAGAGGGTGAATGGGCAAGACAAAATATTTAAGTGCCCTTGAACAGGGTATGGCAGTAGGTACCAGGCACACAGGCACACGCTGCTGAGATTTTCAAGCTCAACAGTTTCCCGTGTATCAAGAATGGTCCACCACCCAAAGGACATCCAGTCAACTTCACACAACTGTGGGAAGGATTGGAGTCATCATGGGCCAGCATCCTTATGGAATGTTTCTGACACCTTGTAGAGTCCATGTTCTGACAAATTGAGTCTGTTCTTAGGGCAAAAGGGGGTGCAACTCAATATTAGAAAGGTGTTCCTAATGTTTGTACACTCAGTGTATGTGACAAGATTGCGCTACTAAGCGCAAGATATAGACAAGGTGCATTTCACCCAAAGATAGACAGAGAGCTGCTTCCTGTAGAAAAAAGTGGTATGTGGGGGAAGAAGTCAAACCTGAATAGAACACTGCTACTCATGGGGCAGGAGTTAAAGAGTGTCTCAGCATGAGCCCAACATGAGGGGAGGCCTCCAGCAGTATGACATGATTTATGTTGTAGCCAATTGGAGATAACACGTCACTTCTCCTATTTCTCACATGCTGACCAGACCGCACACGTGCGTGTTGATTTTGTCCACCCACACCAGATGCGATTAGGACACGCAGGTTGAAATATCACATCAAACTCTGAAACAACTATATTAATTTGGGGACAGGTCAAAAAGTATTAACCATTTATAGCAATTTAGCTAGCTAGCTTGCTGTTGCTAGCTAATTTGTCCTGGGATATCAAATATTGGGTTGTTATTTTACCTGAAATGCACAAGCTCCTCTACTCGACAATTAATCCACAGATAAAAGGGTAAACTGAGTTTGTTTCTAGTAATCTCTCCTCCTTTTGGCTTCTTCTTCTTCTTTCGACGTAATATGGCGGTTGGCAACCAATTTTAAGGTGTATTACCACTATCTGTTGGAGTGTGGACCTCAGTTCATCTTTCAATCACCTACGTGGGTATATGCTCCTATTAGCCAATGAGGAGATGTGAGAGGGGAGTTCTATTTTAGCGCCTGGCTCTGCAGATGTGTGCGAGCAGTGTGGGTGCAATTATTGAATAACATCTATGCGTACATTTATTTTACAACGCTTGCGCACGTGACGTGAGCGGTGTGGTCAAGTCAAATAAAAGAATATAATAACATTTTATTTGTCACACAGAAGATGTTATTGCGGGTGTAGCTAAATGCTTGTGTCTCTAACACTGTAGTAATATCTAACAGTAATATTGAACAATTTCACAACAATACACACAAATCTAAAGTAAAGGAATGGAATTAAGAATATATAAATATTTTTGGCGAGCAATGTCAGAGTTAGATACAGTAGAATACTGTATACTCCTTTGTTTTGTTGACGTTGGGTGAGAGGTTATTTTCCTGACACCACACTTCCTGGGCCCTCACCTCCTCCCTGTAGGTTGTCTGGTCATTGTTGGTAATCAGGCCTACTATTGTTGTGTCGACTGCAAACTTGATGATTGAGTTGGAGTTGAATGCTGAGCTATAGTCAATGAATAGCATAGGTATGAATTCTTACGTAGGTATTTTGCCCAGATGGGATAGGGCAGTGTGCAGCGATTGCATCACACTGCGCTAAGCAAATTGAAGTGGGTCTAGGGTGTCAGGTAAGGTAGAGATGATATGATCCTTGACTAGTCTCTCAAAGCACTTCATGATGACAGAAGTTTAGTTCAGTTACCTTTGCTTTCTTGGGTACAAGAACAATGGTGGACATCTTGAAGCATGAGGGGACAGTAAACTGGGATTGGGAATATGTCCGTACACACTCCAGCCATCTGGTCTGCGCATGCTCTGAGGACGCGACTAGGGATGCCTTCTGGGCCGGCAGCCTTGTGAGGGTTAACACGTTTAAATGTCTTACTCATGTCGGCCACGGAGAAGGAGAGCCCATAGTCCTTGGTAGCGGGCCACGTCAGTGGCACTGTGTTATCCACAAAGCGGGCGAGACGTCGGTGTCCGTGACGTGGCTGGTTTTCCCTTTGTTGTCCGTGATTGTCTGTATCCCCTGCCACAAACGTGTCTGAGCCGTTGATGTCTGAGCCGTTGATGTCGCTCATGTCTGAGCCGTTGAATTGTGATTCCACTTTGTCCCTCCCTTACGGAGGGAATAACTACACTATTTGTATTCGGCCATATTCCCAGTCACCTTGCCATGGTTAAATGTGATGGTTCGCGCTTTCAATTTTCCGCGAATGCTTCCATCTATCCATGGTATGTTTTAATAGTCACAGTGGTTACAACATCTCCTATACACTTCCTGATAAACTCAGTCACCATATCAGTATATGCGTTGATATTATTCTCGGAGGCTACCCGGGACATATCCGATCAAAACAATCCTGAAGCTGGTCATATCAGCATTGAATAGTCCTTAGCACGGGTACTTCCTGTTTGAGTTTCTGCCTATAGGAAGGGAGGAGAAAAATTTAGTTGTGATCAGCCGGGGAGGGCCTTGTAAGCATCCCGGAAGATGGAGTAGCAGTGGTCAAGCGTTTTAGCAGCGCGAGTATTACAGTCAATGTGTTGATATAATTTCTGCATGCTTATCCTCAAATTTTCTTTGTTTAAATCCCCAGCTACGATAAATGCGGCCTCGGGATATGTGGTTTCCAGTTTGCATAAAGTCCATTGTCCATTGTGTAAAATGGCAGCAATGAAGAAGGCTTTATGTGTCCCCAACCGATTGTGTTTTTTTGTTTGTTCATTTGCGTTTTTTGTAACAGATTTTTAAACTTATTTTGTACATAATTTTTTCGCTACCGTCTCTTATGACCGAAAATAACTTCTGGGCATCAGGACTGCGATTACTCACCACAGACTGACAGTATCCTTTTTTTTCTGACGAGTCTGACGAGCCCGACGCGAGCAATATACTGCTTTCTCGGGAACAGGCCCAGATCCCCGTGATGTGCATGAAGAAGAGGCAGAGAAAAATGGGCCAAAGGGCGGGCTGCTTTCTGAGAATTCTTAGGCGATCGAATAAACCCCAACTTCATTCCATTCTGCTAGCAAATGTGAAATCTTTGGAAAATAAAATGGATGATTAATGCAAGATTTTACTACCAAAGTACGGAGGGAATAACTACACTGCTTCAAAGAGTCGTGGCCGAACGACGTCATACAGCTGGCTGATTATACGCTGTACCTGCAGGATAGAACAGCAGCGTCTAGTAAGACAAGGGGCAGCGGACTATGTATTTTTGTAAAACAGCTGGTGCACGATATCTAAGGAAGTCTCGAGCTATTGCTCTCCTGGGGTAGAGTATCTCATGATAAGCTGTAGACCACACTATCTACCTAGAGAGTTTTCATCTGTATTTTTTGTAGCTGTTTACATACCACAACAGTCAGAGGCTGGTCTAAGACAGCAATTGAATGAGCTGTACGCCATAAGCAAACAAGTAAATACTCACACAGAGGCGGCGCTCCCAGTAGCCAGGGACTTTAATGCAGGGAGACTTGAATCCGTTTTACCAAATTTCTATCATCATGTTAAATATGCAACTATAGGAAAAAAAATCTGTACCACCTTTACTTCACACACAGAGATGCATACAAAGCTCTCCCTCACCCCCCACTTGGCAAATCTGACCATAATTCTATCCTCCTGAATCCTGTGTACAAGACAAAATTAAAGCAGGAAGCACCAGTGACTTGATCAATAAAAAATTTAAAAAATCAATAAGGAAGTGGTCAGATGAAGCAGATGTTAAGCTAGAGGACTGTTTTGCTAGCACAGACTGGAATATGAACCATCAAAAAGACAAAGCATCAACACAGGACTAAGATCGAATCGTATTACACCGGCTCTGAAGCTCGTCGGATGTTGCAGGGATTGCTAATCATTACAGACTACAAAGGGAAGCACAGCTGAGAGCTGCCCAATGACACGAGCCTACCAGACGAGGTAAACTACTTCTATGCTCGCTTTGAGGCAAATAACACTGAAACATTCATAAGAGCACCAGCTGTTCCAGACGACTGTGTGATCAAGCTCTCCGCAGCCAATGTGAGTAAGACATTTATACAGGTCAACATTTTTTTTTTTATTTTATTTCACCTTTATTTAACCAGGTAGGCTAGGCTCATTTGCAACTACGACCTGGCCAAGATAAAGCATAGCAGTGTGAACAGACAACACAGAGTTACACATGGAGTAAACAATTAACAAGTCAATAACACAGTAGGAAAAAAAGGGGAGTCTATATACATTGTGTGCAAAAGGCATGAGGAGGTAGGCGAATAATTACAATTTTGCAGATTAACACTGGAGTGATAAATGATCAGATGGACATGTACAGGTAGAGATATTGGTGTGCAAAAGAGCAGAAAAGTAAATAAATAAAAACAGTATGGGGATAAGGTAGGTGAAAATGGGTGGGCTATTTACCAATAGACTATGTACAGCTGCAGCGATCGGTTAGCTGCTCAGATAGCAGATGTTTGAAGTTGGTGAGGGAGATAAAAGTCTCCAACTTCAGCGATTTTTGCAATTCGTTCCAGTCACAGGCAGCAGAGTATTGGAACGAAAGGCGGCCAAATGAGGTGTTGGCTTTAGGGATGATCAGTGAGATACACCTGCTGGAGCGTGTGCTACGGATGGGTGTTGCCATCGTGACCAGTGAACTGAGATAAGGCGGAGCTTTACCCAGCATGGACTTGTAGATGACCTGGAGCCAGTGGGTCTGGCGACGAATATGTAGCGAGGGCCAGCCAACTAGAGCATACAAGTCGCAGTGGTGGGTGGTATAAGGTGCTTTAGTGACAAAACGGATGGCACTGTGATAAACTGCATCCAGTTTGCTGAGTAGAGTGTTGGAAGCAATTTTGTAGATGACATCGCCAAAGTCGAGGATCGGTAGGATAGTCAGTTTTACTAGGGTAAGTGAAGGAGGCTTTGTTGCGGAATAGAAAGCCGACTCTTGATTTGATTTTCGATTGGAGATGTTTGATATGAGTCTGGAAGGAGAGTTTACAGTCTAGCCAGACACCTAGGTACTTATAGATGTCCACATATTCAAGGTCGGAACCATCCAGGGTGGTGATGCTGGTCAGGCTTGCGGGTGCAGGCAGCGAACGGTTGAAAAGCATGCATTTGGTTTTACTAGCGTTTAAGAGCAGTTGGAGGCCACGGAAGGAGTGTTGTATGGCATTGAAGCTTGTTTGGAGGTTAGATAGCACAGTGTCCAAGCATGGGCCGGAAGTATATAAAATGGTGTCGTCTGCATAGAGGTGGATCAGGGAATCGCCCGCAGCAAGAGCAACATCATTGATATATACAAAGAAAAGACTTGGCCCGAGAATTGAACCCTGTGGCACCCCCATAGAGACTGCCAGAGGACCGGACAGCATGCCCTCCGATTTGACACACTGAACTCTGTCTGCAAAGTAATTGGTGAACCAGGCAAGGCAGTCATCCGAAAAACCGAGGCTACTGAGTCTGCCGATAAGAATATGGTGATTGACAGAGTCGAAAGCCTTGGCAAGGTCGATGAAGACGGCTGCACAGTACTGTCTTTTATCGATGGCGGTTATGATATCGTTTAGTACTTTGAGCGTGGCTGAGGTGCACCCGTGACCGGCTCGGAAACCAGATTGCACAGCGGAGAAGGTACGGTGGGATTCGAGATGGTCAGTGACCTGTTTGTTGACTTGGCTTTCGAAGACCATAGATAGGCAGGGCAGGATGGATATAGGTCTGTAACAGTTTGGGTCCAGGGTGTCTCCCCCTTTGAAGAGGGGGATGACTGCGGCAGCTTTCCAATCCTTGGGGATCTCAGACGATATGAAAGAGAGGTTGAACAGGCTGGTAATAGGGGTTGCGACAATGGCGGCGGATAGTTTCAGAAATAGAGGGTCCAGATTCACAAGGCCGCAGGGCCAGATGGATTACCAGGATGTGTACTCCAAACATGGGCTGACCAACTGGCAAGTGTCTTCACTGACATTTTTAACCTCTCCCTGTCCGAGTCTGTAATACCAAAATGTTTTAAGCAGACCACCAAGAGCACTAAGGTAACCTGTCTAAATGACTACTGACTCGTAGCACTCACGACTGCTCACATCAATACCATTATCCCAGAAACTCTAGACCCACTCCAATTTGCATACCGCCCAACATATCCACAGATGATGCAATCTCTATTGCACTACACACAGCCTTTTCCTACCTGGACAAAAAGAACATCTATGTGAGAATGCTATTCATTGACTACAGCTCAGCGTTCAACACCATAGTGCCCCTAAAGCTCATCAATAAGCCAAGGACCCTGGGACTAAACACCTCCCTCTGCAACTGGATCCTGGACTTCTTGACAGGCTGCCCCCAGGTGGTAAGGGTAGAAAACAACACATCCGCCACGCTAATCCTCAACACAGGGTCCCCTCAGGGGTGCCTGCTCAGTCTCCTCCTATACTCCCTGTTCCCTCATGACTGCACGGCCAGGCACAACTCCAACACCATTATTAAGTTTGCCAATGACACAACCGTGGTACAGTGGTTCCTCCATTTAAAGTTGCAGCGTACTGCGGCGCAGCTTGCGTGGTGCAGCAGAATTCTATGGCACGTTTTTAAAGTATGAACTACTTGTACCATTAATGGTTGTTAGTGCTAGTTTGACCACCAGAGACATTTTTGAGAAGCATTTGATAGCCTTCAATAATGGCTCTACTAGAGAATGCGGGCATGCGGGAGACCGGGGTTCAATTCCCAGATGGGGAGGAAGGAGTAGGCTGTCCTTGTAAATAAGAATTTGTTCTTAACTGATTCCATATGTGTTATTTCATAGTTGTGATGTCTTCACTATTATTCTACAGTGTAGAAAATAGTAAAATAAAGTAAAACCCTAGAATGAGTAGCTGTGTCCAAACTTTTGACTGGTACTTGCTTAATTAATTTGATAAATATTATGGTGTTCCTATTCCAAGAAAAATGAAAAGCCCTCTGGGTGTCCGTTAGGATGGAACTGAAAATATGGCGCTGTACAACGTGACGGCCGGGAGTACATTACTGGACAATTTAGCTAAAGAATCCCTATGTCGTGCGGGCATGCGAGAGACGGGTTAAATTCCCCGTCGGGGAGGAAGGAGTAAGCTGTCCTTGTAAATAATAATTTGTTCTTAACTGACTTGCCTGGTTAAATAAAGGTTACAGAGAGCACAATATTTCTACACCCTAATATTTTAAATCTAGTCTAACCAACATCCAAATGGAGAGTCAGTGAAAATAAAAATCTGACCAGTCCCCATGCTTGTCTCAAAGCATAGCAAAACGGGGCTAAAATAGTTGCAATCCCATTGTGCGCCACTCGGGAGCCATGAACAATATGACCAATATGTATTGTCCTGCTAATAACAGGGTTAATAATATATCTGTGAGAATATCCAAAGGGCTTTTATATAATTCTAAATTAATAATAATAATAATAATAATAATAATAATCACTTTGTGACATGGGGTGAGACATTGTTACTAATTTCTAAATAAAGCCAGTTTGTTATTTAGAATTATTTATTTCTGTTTTTAGAGGGAGAGAAAACAAAAACCTACAATCATCTCATGGGTCTCCCAATTGAGAGCGGCACGGTTATTGAACCAGCATTGTAGCAACACAGTTGGCACTGCTATGCAATGTCATAGACCATTGCCCCACTCAGGCGCTGTATAACATGACTGGTCGGGAGTGGCCTACACTACTACATTAACACCAAAATAATCCTAACAAAATCAAATAAGAAAACAACAACAGTTTTAGTAAGTAATAATTATCAGTTTCTATTTAGGTTTATGTCACCCATTCATTGTTAGTTAGAGACACAGTAGGATAAACTCCCCTTGCGCTGGTCTGGAGCAATGAATTGGTGACGCAGGGTACCGTACTAAACCACAAATGACCTCTAAGTTCCGCGGCGTAAGCTCACAATTTTTAAAGGAGGAACCACTGTAGGCCTGATCACAGACAACGATGAGACAGCCTTTAGAGAGGACGTCAGAGACCTGGCCGTGTGGTGCCAGGACAACAACCTCTCCCTCAATGTGATCAAGGCAAAGGAGATGATTGTGGACTACAGGAAAAAGAGGACCGAGCACGCCTCATTCTCATCGATGGGGCTGCAGTGGAGCAGGTTGAGAGCGTCAAGTTCCTTGGCGTCCACATCACCAACAAACTAACATGGTCCAAGCACACCAAGACAGTAATGATGAAGGCACGACAAAACCTATTCCCCCTCAGGAGACCTAAAAGATTTTGGCATGGGACCTCAGATCCTCAAAAGGTTCTACATCTGCACTATCGAGAGCATCACTGCCTGGTATGGCAACTGCTCGGCCTCCGACCCCAAGGCACTAAAGAGGCTGAGTGGGAATGTTCAGCTCGGATGCCAGGGTAAGGTCCAAAAACCTCTTGTTGGCCCCAGAGTCAATGAGAACCCGGAGAGATTTGGACTGGTCTCCCCACAGCAGAATGGCTTGAAAAGGGGTGCGAGCAGAGGAGGCAGGAACGTTCTCCATATGGCCCACCAGAGTTCTTGCTCCTACCGATGAGCCTGGTTTCTTTAACCTCTTTGAGATATGTGGGACGCTAGCACCTGGCCAAAAGCCAGGGAAAATGCAGAGTGCCAAATTCAAATGAATTACTATAAAAATCAAACTTTCATTAACTTAAATCACACATGCAAGATAGCAAATTAAAGCTACACTTGTTGTGAATCCAGCCAACATGTCAAATTTCAAAAAGGCTTTTTGGCGAAAGCAAATGATGCTATTATATAAGGATAGCACCTCCCTAAACAAAGAGAGAAAAGCATATTTCAACCCTGCAGGCGTGACACAAAACACAGAAATAAAAAAGAATTCATGCCTTACCTTTAACAAGCTTCTTTTGTTGGCACTCCAATATGTCCCATAAACATCACAAATGGTCATTTTGTTCGATTAATTCCATCGATATGTATCCAAAATGTCCATTTATTTGGCGCGTTTGATCCAGAAAAACACCGTTCAACTTGCACAACGTGACTACAAAATATCTCAAAAGTTACCTGTAAACTTTGCCAAAACATTTCAAACTACTTTTGTAATACAACTTTAGATATTTTTTAAAGTAAATAATCGATAAATTTGAAGACAGGATGATCCGTGTTCAATACAGGAAGAAAACAAACTGTAGCTAGCTTTCTGGTCACGCGCCTCTATCTAACAGTACACTTCAAGTGACACTCGTTCAAGGTGGCTGTACTTCTGCATTACACAAAGGAAAAACCTCAACCAATTTCTAAAGACTGTTGACATCCAGTGGAAGCGATAGGAACTACAAGAAGGTCCCTTAGAAATCTGGATTCCCAATGAAACCCCATTGAAAAGAGAGTGACCTCAAAAAAAAAAAAATCGGAATGGTTTGTCCTCGGGGTTTCGCCTGTTAAATAAGTTCTGTTATACTCACAGACATGATTCAAACAGTTTTAGAAACTTCAGAGTGTTTTCTATCCAAATACTAATAATATGCATATCTTATCTTCTGGGGATGAGTAGCAGGCAGTTGAATTTGGGCATTTCATCCGGACGTGAAAATACTGCCCCCTGTCACCAAGAAGTTAAAGGACAAAATGAGTCTCGCAATACAGACAACTCTTCGTGTCGATCCTGTATTGCCGTTCCGCTGGCGACAGCCCAGCTCTGCCTAGTAGCATAGGCTCAGGAAGCGGTGACTCGGCCGTCTTCGGCAGCCCTCGGGGCAGGCTGGGAAGCCTCGGGTTCTCTCGGTAATGAGATCATTGGGAGCTTCCGGGACGACTCGGCAGCATGGTGGCATCCCTGTGCGTGTGAGCGAAATCTAATTTCCTCTCCCTTCGTCATTCCCTTAATCGCCCATTTATACGGATGGTCAAAGCGATGAGGGAATCGAGCTCCATTGGTAACTCCTGGGTCGTCCTTGACCACCTCCGAGACGCCGTGCAGGAACATATCAAACAGTGCCTCTTGATTCCAATTCTCCGCTGCCAACGTGCGGAAATCCACCACATGATCAGCTACACTGCGGGAGTCCGGCCAAAGCTGGATTAGCTTGAAAGTCCTTCCTCACTTCTCCCACGAACCCCTCCAGACTAACGCATATGGCTGGCTGTTGTTCCCACATGGCAGTAGCCCAGGTGAGAGCCCTCCTTGACATCAGCGTGATGAGGTAGGCTATCTTGGAGCGATTTGAGGGGAAGGAGGAGGGCTTGAAGCTCGAAGATGAGGGCACACTGAGCTAGGAACGCCCGACAGGTGCTCGGCTCTCCATTGAAGTGTTCTGGAGGAGGGAAGCGGGGCTCCCGAGAAGGTGGAGTGACCGATGAGACGACGCTGCTGTGGGGTTTCCACCGTGGTAGGCGGCCTCCCAGATAACCCGTGGAATTGCTCCAGAAAACTGTCTAACGCCTGGTCATGGTGTTCAGCCAACGTTTGGACCCCCTCCACAAGGCCACGAAGAAATTCCTTGTGAATACCAATGTTGGCTCCCTGGGTGGAGATGGCGTTGCGCAGCTGACCTGGGTCTGCTGGGTCAGTCATGGCCAGTTCGTACTATCAGGAATCAAAGCAAGAACCAGGTGCAGATGGTGTCAAAGTAACAATGTTTATTACAGCAACAGGGGTAAAGGTACAGGACGGCAGGCAGGCAGACTCAGGTCAGGCAGAGGTCGGTAATCCAGAAGTGGGGCAAAGGTACAGGACGGCAGGCAGGATCAGGGTCAGGGGCAGGCAGAGTGGACAGACGGGTGGATACAGGGTCAGGACAGGCAAGAGTGAAAAACCAGGAGAACGAGAAAAGAGAAACTGGGGAAAGCAGGAGCTGACACAAAACGTTGGTTGACTTGACAAACAAGACGAACTGGCAACAGACAAACAGAACACAGGTATAAATACACAGTGGATAATGGGGAAGATGAGCGACACCTGGAGGGGAGTGGAGACAATCACAAAGACAGGTGAAACAGATCAGGGTGTGACATATTTAAGCATTTAGTGCTACAGCATAGCAAAATAAAATAAAAACTGAAATCGAGAAAATATCACGCTGGGCGGACCGTTATATATATTTTTAACTTGCAATAGTTTAAAAGGCCATTAAGGACACATGATCACCTCATTCAAAATTGCCAAGCTCCTAAAACCATTTTTTTCTCAAAAAGGGACCACATAAATTATCACCATGCAAATTAATAATTGGTTTAGAAGACAAAATAAGAATCTAGCCTATTAAAACAGACAGCAGGTCATTTTTGATTGTGCAACCTTTTCCATTTTGCCTTTATTTTACTAGGCAAGTCAGTTAAGAACAAATTCTTATTTTCAATGACGGCCTAGGAACAGTGGGTTAACTGCCTGTTCAGGGGCAGAACGACAGATTTGTACCTTGTCAGCTCGGGGGTTTGAACTTGCAACCTTTCGGTTACTAGTCCAATGCTCTAACCACTAGGCTACCCTGCCGAACTTAGCAACCCTTTAAGCAATGGGAGGGTGTAGTAAAGGCTTTTCTTATGCACAATGCAACTCCGCGTGCCTGGATACATTGTGGTATTGTGGTTACGGTACCACAAAATCCATGGACTTTGCTTTTCTGGCTATGACACTCACAGCCATGATAAATATGTCATCATAACTGTGAGTGGACCAAGTCATTTGGCGTCACTCTAAAGCGGAAAGGTGGAATAAATGAGTCAGGAGTAGGTTTTCTTGATTGAACACAGTTCTCTATTGAGGGATTTTGGTCAATACAAACACTCCAACATAATCAATGAAAATCTCCCCAGGAAAAACATACATCTTATTCTCCAGATGAAACAGGAACACAATACGATTATCTTTAAACTACAACAAAAGTCACAGGTTTGTCTTAATGGTTCTTCGTGGATAGCTCCCCTCTCTTGGTGGCCATCCTCCAGAGATAGTTTTCCCCCCTTATCTGCTGGTTCCATATGTAACTGAAATGGCTAGCTAGTTAGCGGTGGTGTGCGCTAATAGCATATAGCGCTAATAGCATTTCAATCAATGAATCAATCAGTGATGTCACTCGCTCTGAGACCTGAAGTAGTTGTTCCCCTTGCTCTGCAAGGGCTGTGGCTTTTGTGGCGTGATGGGTAATGATGCTTTGTGAGTGTCAGTTGTTAATGTGTGCAGAGGGTCCCTGGTTCAAGCCCAGGTAGTGGCGAGGAGAGGGACAGAAGCTATACTGTTACATTGATTCTGTTGACCCGGATCACTGGTTAAATATACCATGGCTGTTAGCCAATTAGCTTTCAGGGCTCAAACCACCCAGTTATTAATACAAAATATACTACAGAGGAATGACATGTTTGTAGGTACCGCTGACAACAGAGTACACCGTTGTGTTTCCTAATCCCCACTTTGTGCAATGGCCGTTGACATCAGGCATTGGTAAAGAGCCTGAAAGTCAAACACACATGGGATGTACTTTGTGAATTGAACACTTTCAAACTGCTGAGGAGATTTACTGTTGGATTTACTGTCTTTTTGTATCACTAACGATACCTTTAAAATGACTTTCCTATTGGATCCATTCCAAAGATATGACATACCTGTCCATGACCTTGTTGGCACAGTCCTTTGTGACCTTACCACCAATTTTGCTTAACCTTGCAATCTGTGTTAAAAGAGACAGTTTGAAAAGCCAGAAGTTATGCAGTAACCTCTGTCTCAGTACTTAAAACAATTCTACATGTATCGCTTTTGGTAGTGTGATAAATGCTAACTAAATCTAAAGTGTAAATGAAATTTCACCATCAGATTCTGTGCATCCACACTTTGGAGCTGCTTCTCTGGTTGCTCTTAGTCTTGCTCCGTCTACAATAAGGAAAATCCCATCTATTCTACCCTGTGAAAGGTTTGACATTTCCCACTGACTCTTCAGTTTCTCTTACCCCATCTAGGCGTGTCCCCATTAACTTCATCCTGGACTGGGGTAGAGGGAGAACAAGACTGGCTTTCTGCCTTTTTTGGGACTGCCCAGATGAACTTCTGGATAGTCCTGCAACAAACATTTTAAGATCTTATTCACATCAGCTACAGAGAGTGAGATCACACAGTTGTCCGGAACAGCTGGTGCTCTCCTGCATGGTTCAATGTTGCTTGCCTCGAAACGAGCATAGAAGGCATTTAGATTGTCATCACTGGGCAGCTCACGGTTGGGTATCCCTTTGTAATCTGTGATAGTTTGCAAGCCCGGCCACATCCTTTGAGCATTAGAGCTGGCGTAGTAGGAGTTGATCTTAGTTCTGTATTGATGATTTTCCTGTTTGATGGCTCGTCAGAGGTTGTACCAGGATTTCCTATAAGCACCTGGATTAGTGTCATGCTCCTTGAAAGTGGCAGCTCTAGTCTTTAGCTCAATGTGGATGTTGCCTGTAATCTATGGCTTCTGGTTGGGGTATGTACGTACGGTCACTGTGGGGAAGACGTTGCCGATGCCTTTTTAATGAAGCCGGTGACGGATGTGGTAAAGTCCTCAATGTTATTGGAGGAATCCCGGAACATTCCAGTCAGTGCTAGCGACACAGTCCTGTAGCTTAGCATTCGATTCATCGGACCACTTCTGTATTGAGCGTGTTTTTGCTTGGAAACAGGAAGCAGGAGGATAGAGTTATGGTCTGATTTGTTGAGTGAGGGCAAGGAAAGGGCCTTGCATGTGTTTCTGCGTGTGTAGTAAAGGTGATTTGAGTTTTTTGCCTCTAGTTGCACAGATGACATGCTGGTAAAAATAAGGTAAAACCTGTTTCCCTGCATTAAAATTTACCAGCCACAAGAAACGCTGACTCTGAATGTGCATTTTCTTGTCAGCCTATGGCCCTATACAGCACGTTGAGTGTCGTCTTAGTGCCAGCATTGGTTTGTGGTGACAAATAGACAGCTAGGAAAAATATAGTTGAAAACGTGGTGAATAGTAAGGTCTGCAGCTTGTCATGAGGTATTCTTTCTCAGGCGAGCAAAAACTTGAGACTTCCTTAACATTAGAGATCGTGCATCAGCGATTGTTAACAAAAAGACACACCCCTCCTCCATTCGTCTTACCCAAGTCTGCAGTCCGGTCTTGATGATGCATAGAAAAAAACAAGATGTACAGCATATTCGTTTTTTAGTCTCGAACGGAGCTCATCCAGTTTGTTCTCCAGTGACTGCATGTTCGCCAACAGAACAGAGGGCAATGGTGAAGAAGATGGTGCCGACAGACATGGCAACTATGCGTCTAGTTCCTAAGCAACTTTGCAGTTTTATTTTTTTGTGTGTGTTATTTCTTACATTATTACCCCAGAACGCTTGTGTTATTACATACAGCCGGAAATACATTTTGGATATCAAAGCGGGGGTAACTCACCAGCATTACAACCAGAAGTACGACATACCCGAATTGGATCTTTTGTTCGTACCCACCAAGGCAATGTAACTTATCCCAGAGGCTGCAAGATGCCGACGGCGGAAAATAGGTATTTGGAGGGGACTTTGAGTCCAACTCACCATCCACCGCTTCAGAGTATATTACTCGCTAATGTTCAGTCCCTGGACAATAAAGTAGACGAGCTCAGGGCGAGGATCTCCTTCGAGGAGAGACATCAGGGACTGTTACATACTCTGTTTCACAGAATCATGGCTCTCTCTCTATATATATACTGTCCCTGTCCATACAGCCAGCTGGGTACTCAGTACATTTCGCAGACAGGAATAAAGAACTCTCCGGGAAGAAGAAAGGAGGTGGTGTATGTTTCATGATTAACGACTCATGGTGTGATTGTGATAATGTACAGGAACAGAAGTACTTTCAGAATGCACTGTGGATACTGTATTCTAGTAAAATTTGTTTTACTTTGATTTGGCGGTATATTTTTCTCCGACATAGTCAATCAAATTTATTTATAAGCTGATGTCAGAAAGTGCTGTACAGAAACCCAACCTAAAACCCCAAACAGCAAGCAATGCAGCTGCAGAAGCACGGTGGTTAGGAAAAACTCCCTTGAAAGGCTAGAACCTAGGAAGAAACCTAAAAAGGTACCAGGCTATGAGGGGTGGTCAGGGTGGAGATGATTACAGAACATGGCCAAGGTGTTCAAATGTGCATAGATGACTAGCAGGGTCAAATAATAATAATCACAGTGGTTATTGAGGGTGCAATAGGTCAGCACCTCAGGAGTAAATGTCAGTTGGCTTTTCATAGCATCTCTACCGCTCCTGCTGTCTCTAGAGAGTTGAAAACTGCAGGTCTGGGACAGGTAGCACATCCGGTGAACAGGTCAGGGTTCCATAGCCGCAGGCAGAACAGTTGAAACTGGAACAGCAGCACGGCCAGGTTGACTGGTGTCATGACGTTGGCCTGTGGGTAAGGTTTATGACCCCCCCCATAAATACCTTTTTCACTTCCCTCTCTCTTGACTCTACAGAGGGAGTCTTGAATAGCCTTTGTTAAACAGAGTCTGGGAATATCAAACAAGTGGAGGGAAAGGAACCATATTTCGGTAATAGAACCAGTTGAAAATATGCGTTGGTACTTAATGAATATGATGTCAGTTCGGTTGTCATCTGAGACATTATGACTGATGACAGGATGACCTAAACTGTATCTGGGAAGGTCTACACATTATAGTTATCAGATTCACATGGAATTGTTGTGCAATTCAAATGTTTAAATATACAATTATAGGTGAAAAGATTAAATGTAATTTTAGCTACCAAATGAGAGATTTGGGTTTTCATAAGGTTAAGGCTCTGCTGAATCAGTGGCCCGCCCCTGTGAAGAGACATGGGCTATAAACTATGAAAGACACCCTTCTCCCTCCACTATATAAGCCCTTGACGATAATGTAACCTCTTGTTCCGGGTACATTAGGATGACGATCCGATGTCAGAAGGATTCAGATAATAACTACAGAATGAAGCCAACCTCAGCGTGAGCTTTGGTTGCGAATGGTATGAACTTTGAACTCAATTTCGCTACAGAAGTGATACCTCCTAGCCGTTGAGTTAGCAGCGGCCGCTGTAAACGTGTGCTAGGAAAGGACGGACAGAGTATCCCGTCTACCACACAACGATGACACTACAACGTTTCCCGTTCACCACCAGAGACGCTCTTCAAAGGACAAAGGACTCTGTTGGGCAACACGGCCTTCCATCTACCACCAACCTATTGAAGCGCTGCTCAGAGTAAATATTTATTGCGTTTTCCTTTTCCAAATGGGCGGTAATTTAGAATAAATAAGATTCTGTATTTACGATAGAGTAGCTGTCTACGGCCCGATAGAGACATCGCTTCTCCCTTTGTTCTTCAAGCTTCCCGCTCTTTCACTCACACCCAGCCCCCTTTTCTTTGTGTAACCAGTGCTCATATTTGTTCTGTCCGCTAGGGACGTTTTCCTTTATGACATAATTTGTAATCAAGGTATGATTCATTCTGTGTATATGTAATTCTGTGTGATTAATTATTTATTTACTAAATACCTAACTAAACCCAATTTTGTATTGCTGATTCAACTTGTTAGCCAGGGTTTGTGAAGATAACCGAGAATTTACAACTTTCAGATGAGACTGAAATAAGGTGACGATTAATATTGACTGCTATTGATGTAAAATATTACTAGGTCTTTAAGAGTTCATTCAGAAGATAACAGCTCTATAAATATTATTTCGTGGTTCCACGACTTTCTAGTTAACTACATTTACATGATTAGCCCAATCAGGTAATAATAATTACAGCCAAAGACACGACACTGGGGACAGCAAAGAGTCACCATGTTCACCATGTTTCTTCGAAATGTACAGCTGTGTGTCATCCACATAGCCGTGAAAGTTAACATTATGTTTCCGAATGACGTCACCAAGAGGTAAAATATATAGTGAAAACAATAGTTGTCCTAAAACGGAGCTTTGAGGAACACCGACATTTACAGTTGATTTGTCAGAGAACAAACCATCCACAGAGAGAAACTGATATATTTCCGACAGATAAGATTTAAACCAGGCCAGAACTTGTCCGTGTAGACCAATTTGGGTTTCCAATCTCTCCAAAAGAATGTGGTGATCGATTATTTCATAAGCAACACTAAGGTCAAGTAGCACGAGGACAGATGCAGAGCCTCGGTCGGACACCATTTAAAGGTAATTTACCACCTTCACAAGTCTAGTCTCAGTGCTATTATGGGGTCTAAAACCAGACTGAAGTGTTTAGTATACATTGTTTGTCTTTAGGAAGGCAGTGAGTTGCTGTGCAACAGCTTTATCAAAATGTTTTGAGAGGAATGGGAGATTTGATATAGGCCGATTTAGTGTTTTATATTTTCTGCGTCAAGGTTTGGCTTTTTCAAGAGAGGCTTTATTAATGCCAAATTAGTGAGTTTGTCAGGATAGTCTCATCAGGATGCCACCTCATCTGCTTCTCTTTCACCGCCGCTTCCTCTTTCGAGTCCCGGGGATTAGGGCCTGGTCCAGAGTGAGCAGAATGTCCAGAGCTGCTGATTTGTTGAAGTAGACATTTTCATCAAATTTAAGGTTAGCGATCACTGTTCTGATGTCCAGGAGCTGTTTTCGGTGATAGGAAATGATGGAAGTTAAGATCATAAAAAACATGCAGAATTGGTCAGGAGCCCGTAAGACGGCTGCTATTCACTGCAGTGGCATCTTCAATTCTTGTTCCCTATTGAATGACATCTCACTCCCCAGGGTGCAATTGATAGGTTTCTCACATCTTCCTTGTTTTCTTTCAGTCACTTATCTTTCCCACTAGTTTTTCACAGTCTTCATCAACAACTGAGGCGTACTACAGAAGAGTCTGCACTTTCTTTTCAAACGACTTTGCTGACTTTAACTGAATGATAAACAGACAAGAGCATAGATTAACACAGACATGCTGTATATCGAAAAGGGAGCATGCCGATGCTCCTTAAAAAACCTGTCAATTGAGAAAGAAATATGGTTTAAAGCAACGCTGACAGCTCCACTTTGAGAGATACTACTGAGTGTTATCTAGTGATCATCAGTGATATCTGAACATGTAGATGCTTGTGCAGATAATTGAAGCTTAAGAGGAGCTTTACTGGAGCTTGGCACTTGGCAACAAGTCTACATTCTTATGCCATAATTTTTCAGAGGTAAGAGATCTCCACATTTCAACAGATTTATTAGGGAGATTCCGAACCTTAAAGCTTAAGGCACTTTAAGAAATAAGAGATACTTACATAGGGTTTTACAATTCAAGCCACGATAATCTTTATCGAACAAAAAAAACATTTATTGTGTAACTGGGAGTCTCGTGAATGCAAACATACGAAGATCATCAAAGATAAGCGATTAATTTGATTGCTTTTCTGACTTTCGTGACCAATCTACTTTGCTGCTAGCTGTTTGTAATGTTTTGTCTGCTGAGAGCTGTCCTCACATAATCGCATGGTTTGCTTTCACCGTAAAGCCTTTTTGAAATCTGACACACCAGGTGGATTAACAATAAGTTACGCTGTGTTTTGGTATATTGCACTTGTGATTTCATGAAAATGTAATATTTTTAGTAATTTAATTTGAATTTGGCGCTCTGCAATTCACCGGATGTTGACGAAAATGAGATCTGTGCGCCAAGAGGTTAACCACATCTGGATGGATCCATAATGATTTGCTATGGGAGTAAATATCACTGAATGACAGAAATATTGGAATAAAGTAGGCTAATGAAGGCAACAAATTGTTGCTTACTGGAACACCCAAAGTCATCCAATTGTTATAATAGGATTTGAAGCAATAGCCTTCCTCACTTAACCCTAAATCTTGTAATAAATCATGTGGAAAATGAGCAAGTTGACGTGACTAAACTGCTTGTAAACCCTGGATTGTAAACTGTCATGGTCAAAACGTATTGATATAACAGTAGCTAAGATGGGGAGATGTCTGCCCATTACAAAGCACTGCGCTACCTTCCTCTTTGGGATAGGGGGCAGCATTTTCACTTTTGGATAAATAGTGTGCCCAAATTCAACTTCCTGCTACTCATGCCAAGAATATAAGATATGCATATTATTAGTAGATTTGGATAGAAAACACTCGGACGTTTCTAAAACGGTTTGAATCATGTCTGTGAGTATAACAGAACTTATGTAGCATACAAAACCCCGGAGGACTAACCATTCAGATTTTTTTTTTTTGAGGTCTATTCAATGAATTGGGAAACTATATTTCTAAGGCACTTGTTTGCAGTTCCTACCGCTTCCACTGGATGTCACCAGTCTTTGGAAATTGGTTGAGGTTATTAATTTGTGTAATGAAGAAGTACGGCCATCTTGAATTTGTGTCATTTGAAGTGTACTTTTTGAGAAGGCGCATGACTGGAAGAGTAGCGTGAGTTTGTTGTCTTCCTGTATTGAACACAGATTGTCCCGTCTACAATTTGATCGATTATTAACGTTTAAAGTAGTTTGAAATGTTTTGGCAAAGTTTACAGGTAACTTTTGAGATATTTTGTAGTGATGTGGTGCAAATTGGTAGCTGTGTTTTTCTGTATCAAACACGCCAAATAAATGGACATTTTGGATATATATCGACGGAATTAATCGAACAAAAGGACCATTTGTGATGTTTATGGGACATATTGGAGTGCCAACAAAAGAAGCTCGTCAAAGGTAAGGCATGATTTATATTTTATTTCTGGGTTTTGTTTCTCCCCTGCAGGGTTGAAATACGCTACTCTCTCTTTGTTTACTGTTGTGCTATCATCAGATAATAGCTTCTTATGCTTTCGCCGAAAAGCCTTTTTGAAATCTGACGTTGGCTGGATTCACAACGAGTGTTGGTATCTTACATGTGTGATTTAATGAAAGTTAGAATTTTATAGTATTCTATTTGAATTTGGCGCTCTGCATTTTCCCTGGCAATTGGCCAAGTGGGACTCGACTGTCCTGTCTATCCCAGAGAGGTTTAACAGCACTATCAACAAGGCAGGTCCTACAGGCTCTAGTTTTGTTGCAACTGGACTACTGTTCAGTAGTGTGGTCAGGTGCCCCAAAAAAGGGACTTAGGAAAATTGCAATTGTCTCAGAACAGGGCAGCAAGGCTGGCCCTTGGATGTACACAGAGAGCTAATATTAATAATATGCATGTCAATCTCTCCTGGCTCAAAGTGGAGCAGAGATTGACTTCATCACTA
Organism: Oncorhynchus nerka; assembly: GCF_034236695.1. Taxonomy (NCBI): domain Eukaryota; kingdom Metazoa; phylum Chordata; class Actinopteri; order Salmoniformes; family Salmonidae; genus Oncorhynchus; species Oncorhynchus nerka. Next base: position 2,738,643 of record NC_088414.1, on the reverse strand, counting down.
CTTGTATTTGGGAGAGGTATTGACATGTTGAATGCACCGAGACAGCACCGAGCTGTCTGTTTGAACTACTGGCACACAGCTCAGACACCCATACATACACACCAGAAGTCTCTTTACAGTCCCCAAAGTCCAGAACAGACTATGGGAGGCGCACCGCACTACATAGAGCCATGACTACATGGAAATCTATTCCATATCAAGTAACTGTTGCAAGCAGTACAATTAGATTTAAAAACCAGATAAAAATACACCTTATGGAACAGCGGGGACTGTGAAGTAACACAAGCACATGCATGTAGATATGTGGTAGTGGCACAAACTGTGTTGTGAAATATGTGAATGCATTGTAATGTTTTTTAAATGGTATAAACTGCCTTAATTTTGCTGGATCCCAGGGAATAAATACAAATACATGCAATTTTGTCTAAACAACAGCCTCATTTACTTTCTTCAAACAGTACTTAGTTGCATATACCTCTGTTCACAGGGATGGCCTCAGAAGACCCACAACTATGGCCTGAAGAAGAGGGGCAGGTTTAGCCATACTCAGGACATGCTGAAGGAACGATCGCGCCCGTCAGGAAGTGTCTATCCAGAGACTGTGCTTCCAGGGAATGGAACAGAGTTGGTCTGGAACCGGCCTCGCTGTGGCGTTCCAGACTATCTTACTCAGAAGCAAGGTGGTGTCTTGGACTACCACATGCGGAAGGGGGAAACCTTTGGAGGAAAGCAGCGTCAGAAGCGATTCGTTCTCTTTGGGGGGCGCTGGGACAAGACTGACCTCACCTACAAGTAAGGGTCTTCTTTGCTCGCTCTAGAGTCTAGACACACTCATACATTTCTTTTTCAATGGGGTATACTATTTTGGGGAAGCTTTCTGGGGAACTTTTATACGTGGCGGGCACACTCAATATGTTACTGATGTCTTAGTAGTTTAGCCAGCATGCACAGAGATAGAAAGGCAATCCCTGTCAAGATAGACTGGTTCACTCCTACATTACACTGGCTGACAAAGGCCGCTACAGGGGGGTATTTTCTTCTTAATGAAAGGTGGGTGATGGGAAAATATGTATCATGCTGGTCCCCATCCTAACTTATTTTATATGGTCAAAAACAGTCATTATTTGGGTGAGATCACCCAGGTTATAGCTACTGTGAGGAGGGAGGAGCCTTTACATTTTATGGTCCAATGCAGCCATTTTATCTCAATAGCAAATCATTTCTGGGTGACAATTCAGTAAGTTAGTGATTATTTTCAATTAAAATGGTCAATAAGAAACAAAAATAGCTTCTTAGCAAAGGGCAATTTTTCAAGCAAGACAAGAATATTGCTAGGACTGTCTGGGAGCGCTCAGAGTGAGGAGGGGAAAACTAGCTGTTATTGGCAGAGGTTTGAAACTCCAAAGGCCAAAACAAGCTGAAATCATAATTTTCACAATTGCACAGTATTATTCCAACCTCATTGTGTGGAAATATACAGTGCATTGGGAAATTATTCAGACCCCTTCACTTCTTCCACATTTATCCGCAGCGTTGAAGGTCCCCAAGAACACAGTGGCCTCCATCATTCTTAAATGGTTGAAGTTGGGAACCACCAAGACACTTTCTGGAGTTGTCCACCAGGCCAAACTGAGCAATCGGCGGAGAAGAGCCTTGGTCAAGGAGGTGACCAAGAACCTGATGGTCACTCTGACAGAGCTCCAGAGTTTCTCTGTGGAGAAGGGAGAACCTTCCAGCCATATCTGCATCACTCCACCAATCAGACCTTTATGGTAGTGTCTAGACAGAAGCCACTCCTCAGTAAAAGTCACATGACAGTGCACTTGGAGTTTGCCAAAAGGCACCTAAAGGACTCTCAGACCATGAGAAACAAGATTCTCTGGCCTGAATGACAAGCGTCACATCTGGAGGAAACCAGGCACCGCTCATCACCTGGCCAATACCATCCCTACGGTGAAGCATGGTGGTGGCAACATCATGCTGTGAGGATGTTTTTCAGCAATAGGGACTGGGAGACAGGTCAGGATCAAGGGAAAGATGAACGGAGGAACGTACAGAGAGATCCTTGATCAAAACCTGCTCCAGGACCTCAGACTGAGGTGAAGGTTCACTTTCCAACAGGACAACGACCCTAACCACACAGCCAAGACAACTCTGGGGTGGCGTTGGGACAAGTCTCTGAATGTCCTTGAATGGCCCAGCCAGAGCCCAGACTTGAACCTGACCGAACATCTCTAGAGAGACCTGAAAATAGCTGTGCAGCAACACTCCCCATCTAACCTGACAGAACTTGAGAGGATCTGCAGAGAAGAATGGGATAAACTCCCCAAATACAGGTGTGCCAGGTTTGTAGCGTCTCGAGGCTGAAACGGCTGCCAAAAGAGCTTCAAAGTACTGAGTAAAGGGTCTGAATACTTATATAAAAAAGGAAATATATTTACGTATATAAATTTGCAAAAATCGCTAAAAAACGTTTTCTGCATTGTCATTATGGGGTATTGTGTATAGATTGATGAGGAGGAAAAACGATTTAATCAATTTCAGAATAAGGCTCTAACAAAATGTGGAAAAAGTGAAGGGGTATAAATACTTTCTGAATGCACTGTATATAAATCACAGGAAAATCAATTTTTTTACTGCACTGGGCCTTTAATCCAAAACGAAAGAAAAAGCTCTGCTGTAGACATCAATAGTATACATTTAACCCATTTCAGGAAACTAGGCTATGTCGCGGGTCACTACTTCACAGGAGAGCCGTTTGAACATAAAAAAAAGGTTATCAAATTTTTGGGGAGGGGGCATAAATGTATTTTCGAACATGTGAACATTCATGTGCCTTAATAACAAACTTGTATGCCATCTGTAAATACGAATACAATTGTTAAATTACGAGCCTAGTTGGTTTAGCCACAGATTAGCCATGATTGGCTGAGACATGCCGAGAGATGAGTTTGGATTGGTGCCATATCGCATGCTTCTATCTATTTGAGCTCAGTATGTGCAGGTAATGTGTAGGTAATCCTGTCTAACGCAGCTTTAAAAAAAAATGTATTGCGTAGTAAAACTGCAGAAGTGCTGCTCTCCACTTTCTGGAGGACTGAGTTTTGAAATCAGTAGAATTCGAGTGATAGCTAAGGAGATGAAAAAAAAACCTGTCTCCAGATTAAGTCTTCAAACTAAGGGCAACCATGGCATCCGTGACAGGAGACGGATCCATCTATGATGTATACGGGTAAGATAGTCTAGCTAGCTATATTTTAAGATATTATGCGTTTCTAATTTTGAGTGTACTGTTAGCTAGCTAACGTTAGCTGGCTTGCTCGCTAGCTAACATGACTTGTATGATCTTATTATTTGTATCTCCGAGCCATTTGCTTGGCTAGTTACAGCCTAATGTTAGCTAGTTAACATTGAATTTGGTTGGTTAGCTACCTGCAGATTCATGCAGGGTAGTAACGTCATGAGTTGGGATTATGGTTCATTATTTAGCTAGCTACATGTCACTATGCAAGTAATCATTTCGGGTGAGTTTGTCAATTAAGTCTGGCCATCTACTCCGATTTCAGAGCGCACTCTGAATGTCTAACCAGCTCTGCTAGGGCGAGTAGAGTGGTCAGAGTTTGGATGGGGGCTAAAGCTTAAGAGGGTGTGAACGATGATGAATGGGTGTAGACAAAGAAAAGCTCTCCAGTAGGTACCAAAACATTCAAAGGCCATTTTCTCAAAAGTGAGGTTACAAGTTTATCAACTTTCAAAGCAGAATTACTTCCCCATTGTTCCTCAAATGCAGTGTATGATATACTACATTGTAGCTCTGTGTCTCTGCTTTTATCCAATGTAAAAAACACAATTTCACATGTTGCTACATAAGACTGAATCAAGGCGGTCGGTCGGTCACATATGCAATTTAGCAGACACCTTTATCCAAACCGACTTAGTCATGCATGCGTACATTTTACATTTGGGTGGTCCGGGAATCAAACTCACTACCCTTGCGTTACAAGTAGAGGTCGACTGATTAATCAGAATGGCCGATTAATTAGGTTTTCATAACAATCGGAAATCTGTATTTTTTGGCGCCGATTGGCCGATTTTTTTTATACCTTTGTTTAACTAGGCAAGTCAGTTAAGAACACATTCTTATTTTCAATGACGGCCTAGGAACGGTGGGTTAACTGCCTTGTTCAGGGGCAGAAAGACAGATTTTCACCTTGTCAGCTCGGGGGATCCAATCTTGCAACCTTAACTAGTCCAACGCAATAACGACCTGCCTCTTTCTCGCTGCACTCCACAAGGAGACTGCCTGTTATGCGAATGCAGTAAGCCAAGGAAAGTTGCTAGCTAGCATTAAACTTATCTTATAAAAAACAATCAATCATAATCACTAGTTAACTACACATGGTTGATGATATTACTAGATATTATCTAGCGTGTCCTGCGTTGCATATAATCTGACTGAGCATACAAGCATACAAGTATCTAAGTATCTGACTGAGTGGTGGTAGGCAGAAGCAGGCATGTAAACATTCATTCAAACAGCACTTTCGTGCATTTTGTCAGTGGCTCTTCGTTGTGTGTCAAGCATTGCGCTGTTTATGACTTCAAGCCTATCAACTCCCAAGATGAGGCTGGTGTAACCGAAGTGAAATGGCTAGCTAGTTAGCGTGCGCTAATAGTGTTTCAAACATCACTCACTCTGAGCCTTCTAGTAGTTGTTCCCCTTGCTCTGCATGGGTAACGCTGCTTCGATGGTGGCTGTTGTCATTGTGTTTCTGTGTCTCTGGTTCGAGCCCAGGGAGGAGCGAGGAGAGGGACGGAAGCTATACTGTTACACTGGCGATACTAAAGTGCCTATAAGAACATCCAATAGTCAAAGGTTAATGAAATACAAATGGTATAGAGGGAAATAGTCCTAGAATTCCTATAATAACTACAACCTAAAACTTCTTACCTGGGAATATTGAAGACTCATGTTAAAAGGAACCACCAGCTTTCATATGTTCTCATGTTCTGAGCAAGGAACTGAAACGTTAGCTTTCTTACATAGCACATATTGCACTTTTACTTTCTTCTCCAACACTTTTGCATTATTTAAATCATATTGAACATGTTTCATTCTTTACTTGAGGCTAAATTGATTTTATTGATGTATTATATTAAGTTAAAATAAGTGTTCGTTCAGTATTGTTGTAATTGTCATTATTACAAATACATTTTTAAAAAATCGTCCGATTAATCTGTATCGGCTTTTTTGGTCCTCCAATAATCAGTATTGGTATCGGTGTTGAAAAATCATAATCGGTCGACCTCTAGTTACAAGCATCATGCTCTACTAACTGAGCTACAAAGGACCTCAAAGGAGAGGGTGCCCAGTCTATGTGTATTCAGTGTTTAGCTGTGTTTATGTTTATGATGTAATTTCAAACCAAACGTAACAGAAAACTAGGAGGCACAACTTCAATTTAGTTTGGTGTTTCTTTGCCTTTGAAGCATCTTTTGATTGACACGATGAACCCTGTGCCCTCAGGGCCGTTTGGTCTCTTCCTTGTGTTTTGACTGCCTCGGCTCTTCCATTACAGTTAAAAGACAGGCCTAGCCAGACATTGGCCACCCTCCTTCTCTGTCATTAGGAGTCTGGCAGTCGTGACCTGAAAAACCACAGCCATTTACAAGAGTCAGAGCACTCAAGCATGTTACAGCAGAGCAGCCCAAATATTTCCCAACATCTGCACATACATCTCAGCAGGGAGGGGACTGGAGAGTGGAAAGGTCAAGCTAATAGTTACTTCCAGGAGAGTGTTATCAGAGCAGGGCCAAGAAGAATAAGTCTTTGTTGTTGCGCAACTCAATTTCCTTTTCAACATTACAGTAAGTGTCACTCCTGAAAAAAAATCTAGACGATGTAAAAACATAGAAGAGAGAAATAATGGTGTAGAATAGAAAATAGAGAGCTCATGTTTTCACGTGAAACATGGCATATGTATTGATCAAACGTAAATATGCTGAGTATAATCAACCACCCTTTGCCAAACACCAAAATATTGCCTCATTAGTCATTACTCGTGTTCCCTTTGAGGTAACCACTTACTAAGTATCCCTAAATATAGCTTCATGGTCATTTTGCTGATTGTCAACAGGCACAGAACCTCCCGTGCCCTTTACTCCCTCTCACACACAATCATTTCTGCACACACAGCTGGGTGGCCTCTTTTTCAAGAAAGAAATGATTTACAGCACAGTAAGTGTGTGTACTGCACTCTGCTGGCTCATCACATTTTCACCTCAGGAGACACACAACATCACAGAGCTGCAACTTTTGCCCCTCAAGCCAACAATGGACTAGTTACCGGAAGGTTGCAAGTTCAAATCCCCGAGCTGACAAGGTACAAATCTGTCGTTCTGCCCCTGAACAGGCAGTTAACCCACTGTTCCTAGGCCGTCATTGAAAATAAGAATTTGTTCTTAACTGACTTGCCTAGTTAAATAAAAGTAAAAAAAAAAAAAAAAAATCAGCACTGTTGTTCCCAGTCTGGTTCCACTCCTCTTCTCCCACAGTGGCTGGCTGTGGTGAGGAACAAGTCGAGCGACTGACTCCAGGGGGGGGTCATTACCAGGCCAGTGTTTTGCTGTCTTCTCTGTGTTGACTTGTTGTAATAATAACGGACTGTAGCATTAGCAACACAGTGACGGTTCCATAGTAGTCTCTTACTCCTCCCAGAGCACAACTTTAAAGTGGAACTGACAGCGTTTTAATTACTTTGCAGATATGAACCAGACAATCATCATATCAGTCAAAATATCAAATTCCCAGTTTATGCTACAAAACCAAAACCAACCAATTCAACAATACATTTCTTGGTACCCAAAACTATTGCAGGTTGTAAATCAAAGCTGGCCTGGTACATTGTTTGCTGCCTGTTTTTGTTTTTGCTACCTCCATCCATTCGGAATCCACTGTTTCAGTTTCAAAGACTCAATATTTTGAATAAACGGACGACTGTTACTAAGGCTGGGAATGTCAATACAAGTCCCAGCAAGCACTGACAATGAATGACCAAAAAACGAAATCTGCAACAAAACACCATGCACACCAATGCACACCTATTTCAGCAGTAGCTTAGGCTGGCTACTCAACTACAATACATTTTGAGTGCACCATACATCAATGCAGCATTCATTATTTATTTAGCAAGCTAAAAACACAGAGCCTAACATTAGCTATCTACTAGGAGGATGTCATGTCATTGGAGGAGTGGGTAAGTGAACGACTTGTCCCCCTCATATCATTTTTCAGTGGCTAAAGATACAGCTGTCATTTACTACTGACTGAAAACACACACTCCAGTTCAAAGTGCAAATAGCTTATTTGCAAATAGGCCTAATGTAGCTCTGATTGGCTATGGCACATCGGTCTGCGTAGACTCCGGGCTTGGACAAGACAGATGTTTTATTTATGGCAGTGTCTATTAATTGTCCAAACCCACGGCCATCTTCCCACTCTATATTGCTATATTATATATTATATAGAATTTTCACAAATGCCTTACTACACAGTACCAGTCAGAAGTTTGGACACACCTACTCATTCCAGGGTTTTACTTTATTTTTACTATGTAGAATAATAGAGAAGACATTAAAACTATGAAATAACATATGGAATCATCTAGTAAGCAAAAAAGTGTTAAACAAATATGTTTGAGATTCTTCAAAGTAACCACCCTTTGCCTTGATGACAACTTTTTTGCACACTCTTGGTATTCTCTCAACCAGCTTCATGAGGTAATCACCTGGAATGCATTTGAATTAATAGGTGTGCCTTGTTAAAAGTTCATTTGTGGAATTTCTTTCCTTCTAAATGCATTTGAGCCAGTCAGTTGTGTTCTGTATACCACCCATATTTGGTTAAAGATCAAGTCCATATTATGGCAAGAACAGCTCAAATAAGAAAAGAGAAACAACAGTCCATCATTACTGTAAAACATGAAGGTCAGTCAATCCGGAAAATGTCAAGAACTTTGAAAGTTTCTTAAAGTGCAATCGCAAAAACCATCAAGCCCTTTGATGAAACTGGCTCTCACGAGGACTGCAACAGGAAAGGAAGTCTGAGTTCCCTCTGCCACAGAGGATAAGTTCATTAGAGTTAACTGCCTCAGACATTTCAGTTCAAATAAATGCTTCACAGAGTTCATGCAACAGACAAAGATCAACATCAACAGAGAAGACTGCGTGAATCAGGCCTTCATGGTCGAATTGCTGCAAAGAAACCACTACTAAAGGACACCAATAATGTCAGGCTGGTATGAAGGGATCGGGAGACAGGCACAGGAATGCATAATAGGGGTTTTTATTTCCCAAATGACAGCTTGTCGTTTAAAGGCACGTGGAAGATGACCAAACAAACACGTATACAAAACAGGGGAGAAACCCAAACAAAAGAGCGAGGAGTACCTTGAATAAATACACAATTGCACAATGAGTATCACACGGGACGAGATCCGTAATCTGCACAATATACGTGACACGAAAGCCAAAACAATATAGCACAGGTACTCACACGACCAATGGACATTAGACCAATAATCAACAGGACAATGGTGAACAAAGGACACACTTACACAATTACTAATCAAATGGGAATAGGGACCAGGTGTGCGTAATGACAGTTCCCGGAGGGATCTGTGAAAAATTTGAAGAGACTTGCTTGGGCCAAGAAACACGAGCAATGGACATTAGATCGATGGAATTCTGTCCTTTGATCTGATGAGTCCAGATTCGAGATTTTTGGTTCCAACTGCCATGTCGATGTGAGACGCAGAGTAGGTGAATGGATGATCTCCGCATGTGAGGTTCCCATCGTGAAGCATGGAGAAGGAGGTGTTATGGTGTAGGGGTGCTTTGCTGGTGAATTCAAGGCACACTTAACCAGCAAGGCTACCACAGCATTCTGCAGCGATACGCCATCCCATCTGGTTTGCGCTTATTGGGACTATCATTTGTGTAAGGGCTGTGTAAGGGCTATCTGACCAAGAAGGAGTGTGATGGCGTGTTGCATCCGATGACCTGGCAATCACCCGACATCAACCCAGTTGAGATGGTTTGGGATGAGTTGGACCACAGAGTGGAGGAAAAGCAGCCAACTTGTGTTCAGCATATGTGGGAACTACTTCAAGACGGTTGGAAAAGCATTCCAAGTGAAGCTGGTTGAGAGAATGCCAAGAGTGTGCAAAGCTGTCATCAAGGCAAAGGGGGGCTACTTTGTAGAAGCTAAAATATAACATATATTTTGATTTGTTGAACACTTTTTTGTTTACTACATGATTCCATATGTGTTATTTCATAGTTTTGATGCATTCACTATTAGTCTACATTGTAGAAAATAGTCCAAATAAAGAAAAACCCTTGAATGAGCATGTTTGTCCAAACTTTTGACTGGTACTGTACGTCATTCCCCAAAATGTCATACATTCATGTGAAAATGACCTAAGTGCTTGATTGTCATATATTTTTTAAAGGTGGCATATTCTTTCTGAAGGTGTATATGATTTTAATAAGATTTCATGTTGTTATCAGTTCCACTTTAATGCGAGTCGGCTCCAGGCGTCAGGTGCCGTCGGTGGAATCGCGCCCCAGCATGCATCGCCCTCGTAGGGTTAGGGAGTTTTCATTTAGGTAGAGTGGGGTTGTAGAGTGACAGCACAACCTGGCCTCTCCTGTCTGGGCATGCATGTAGGGCCTAAACACAATGAGACACAATCTTTTTCTCTAATGCACCCAACTACCCACACAACTACCCCATGAAATCTAAAATGAAGAATGAAAGTGATAGCCGCCATGGCTGGTGTCAAAGGAGGTAGAAGAGAAAATGTCTGCAGGGCAGAGGGGCAACGGAAGAGGTGGTGGGTAATGGCATGAGATGGAGATTGAGACAAAACATGTCACGGTTGTTTAAATGCCCTCCATTTAAAACAAGTGATGCCCTTTCTGTCTGTCAACGCCTGTCATAATAATGCAGGTCTTAGTGTTTGGAAGCACAAACAACCACCGTCAACTCTCCCTTTAGCCTTCTCTGCTAATCCACATCAGCTGTGAACAAGTGAAGTTATGTTGCTATGCATGGCACATGACCTATGCCTTGAATAACAAGTATGAATCCGAATACATGATTCTGAATAAAGAGTGTTGGTTGGTTAGTTGGGTCAGTATGCAAGCACCTCTATCTCATAGTCTTTGTTCATGTTGCTGTATACGAACCATGCCATCATGGTGTCAGTTGATCTTCCATTGTGCAGACAGTTGAGCTAATCCATAGATCCCATTCAGCAACATATGAAATCAGATTCCTTTGTCAGCTCCAACCCACCAGTCAAGCTGGGCAGCATCAGACTGGGCATTGCACCCACTTTACTGCAGCCTTTCTCACAACAGCCAGATTATCCCGGGCCGAGGCCAGGGTCACCTCGTGCCCATAAAGCAACCAGAGAAATGCCCCCTGCAAAAGAGGATTATGGGTAGAACACAAAGATGCCAATCACACCGGTGGTCCCTGACACAAGTGTGTGTGTGTGTGTATGTGTGTCCCAGGATTATGCGCTTCCCTTGGCAACTGAGTAAGGAGAAAGTGCGTCGAATCCTACAGGAGGCGCTGCTTGTGTGGAGTGACGTCACGCCCCTGAGGTTCACCGAGATCAGCAGTGGGAGAGCTGACATCATCATCGACTTCACCAGGTAATAATCATACTAGATGATAGATGTTCTAAGTTTGTATTTGTGCATTTTGGGCATTGTGGTCAGAGGCAAAAACAACTTGTAACTGCTAACACTATGAGAACCTGAGGCATCCAAAGTGCCAGGCTTGAGATCAAGATCAACTCTTTTTCAACTCACACATAGTGGTGTCTTTGCAGCAATTCGATCACAGTCTCCTCTGGACAGTTGATGTTGAGATGTGTCTGTTACTTGAACTCTGTGAAGCATTTATTTGGGCTGCAATTTCTGAGGCTGGTAAACTCTAATGAACTTATCCTCTGTAGCAGAGCTATCTTTGGGTCTTCATTTCCTGGCTCATGAGAGCCAGTTTCATCCTAGTGCTTGATGGTTTTTGCAACTGCAAGTTCTTGACATTTTCCGGATTGACTGACCTTCATGTCTTACAGTAATGATGGACTGTCGTTTGTCTTTGGTTATTTGAGATGTTCTTGTCATATCTGAACTGTATGAGCTGTTATTTTTTCCAAATAGGGCTGTTCTTTCCATAATATAGACTTGGTGTTTTACCAAATAGGGCTATCTTCTGTATACCACCCCTACCTTGTCACAACACTACTGATTGGCTCAAATGTATTAATACTGAAATATACTTTTACCAAGGCACACCTATTCATTGAAATGCATTCCAGGTGACTACCTCATGAAGATGGTTGAGAGAATGTCAAGTGTGCAAAGCTGTCATCAAGGCAAAAGTTGGCTACTTTGAAGAATCTCAAATATAAAATATAATTTGATTTGTTTAACACTTTTTGGGTTACTACATGAGTCCATGTGTGTTCTCATAGTTGATGTCTTCACTATTATTCTACAATGTAGAAAATAGTCAAATTAAGATAAACCCTGGAATGAGCCCAAACTTTTGACTGGTACTGTATGTACAGTTGAGGCCGGATGTTTACATACACCTTAGCCAAATATATTTAAACTCAGTTTCACAATTCCTGACATTTAATCCAAATAAAAATTCCCTGTCTTAGGTCAGTTAGGATCACGACTTCATTTTAAGAATGTGAAATGTCAGTATAATAGTCAAGAGAATGATTTATGTCAGCTTTCATTGCTTTTCATCACATTCCCAGTGGGTCAGAAGTTTACATACACTCAATTAGTATTTGGTAGCATTGCCTTGAAATGGTTTAACTTTGGTCAAATGTTCCGGGTAGCCTTCCACAAGCTTCCCACAATAAATTGGGTGAATTTTAGCCATTCCTTCTGACAGCGCTGGTGTAACTGAGTCAGATTTGTAGGCCTCCTTGCTCGCACACGCTTTTTCAGTTCTGCCCACAAATTTTCTATAGGATTGAGGTCAGGACTTTGTGATGGCCACTCCAATACCTTGACTTTGTTGTCCTTAAGCCATTTTTCCACAACTTTAGAAGTATGATTGGGGTCAATGTGCATTTGGAAGACCCAAACTTTAACTTCCTGACTGATGTCTTGAGATGTTGCTTCAATATAGCCACAATTTCCGCCCTCGTGATGCCATCTATTTTGTGAAGTGCACCAGTCCCTCCTGCAGCAAAGCACCCCCACATGATGCTGCCACCCCTGTGTTTAATGGTTGGGATGGTGTTCTTCAGCTTTGATGCATCCCCCTTTTTACTCCAAACATAATGATGGTCATTATGGCCAAACAGTTAAATTTTTGTTTCATCAGACAAGAGGACATTTCTCCAAATAGTACGATCTTTGTCCCCATGTGCAGTTGCAAACCGTAGTCTTTTTTTTATGGCGGTTTTGGAGCAGTGGCTTCTTCCTTGCTGAGCGGCCTTTCAGGTTATGTCGATATAGGACACGTTTTACTGTGGATATGGAGACTTTTGTTTCCTCCAGCATCTTCACAAGGTCCTTTGCTGTTGTTCTTGGATTGATTTGCACTTTTCGCACCAAAGTACGTTCATGTCTAGGAGACAGAACGCATCTCCTTCCTGAGCGGTATGACGGCTGCGTGGCCCCATGGTGTTTATACTTGTGTACTATTGTTTGTACAAATGAATGTGGTACCTTCAGGCATTTGGAAATTGCTCCCAAGGATGAACCAGACATGTGGAGGTCTACAATCTTTTTTCTGAGGTCGTGACTTATTTTGATTTTCCCATGACGTCAAGCAAAGAGGCACTGAGTTTGAAGGTAGGCCTTGAAATACATCCACAGGTACACCTCCAATTGACTCAAACGATGTCAATTAGCCTTATCAGAAGCTTCTAAACCATGACATAATTTTCTGGGATTTTCCAAGCTGTTTAAAAGCACAGTCAACTTAGTGTATGTTAATAACCTCTTTGATAGGGTCTAGTTTCCTGAATTTCCACCTGAATTGACCCCATCCCTGCCCGTCACTCACCCATGTATACAATACAGATGTAGGATCTTAATATAATCACTGTTTTGTTCCTGAGAATTGTCCTGCACAGCCTGAAATGCAAACTTGTAGTGTGTTCAATGTTTAAAAGGCTTCTAAAGTTTGTAATTTCAACTTCAAAATGTCCATTAATTATAGTCCACATATAAATTCACATATCTTGCTGTGGCAGGATTATTTTCCTGCTGTAGCAAACTGGCTCTAATTAACATCCTAGGTCTGTAAGCCATGCTTCAGGATGGACCCCCACCCCCCACACACACACATACACACACACACACACACACACACTCTCTCTTGAACCTGCACTTGAATTTTACAAAGCAGGACATGTTTGCTGCGGTTTATGTGAATGAACGTCCTCAGGGCAAACTTTTTCCACCCTCATCTGATTTTTTGATCTGGCACGAGCACGACAGAATAATATTCCCTTGTCTTAAATGACTGTAGTTTTACAGGATCCACCTACACATCAGACCTACAGTTCCTTCAGAAAGTATTCATGCCACTTCCACAGTTTGTTGTCAAATGGCAAAATGGGGATGTTTTTCAAAAATAAATACCTTATATACATAAGCAGACGCAGGGACTGGAGCTCAGATTAGTCATCCTTGGATTGAGGGAAAGATTGGACAAAAAGGAGCAAAAAGTCCCACAGAAGACAAGAGTCCTTGATGAAAACCAAGCCATGAGGTTGACTTGTCCATAGAGCGAGACAGGAGGACCTCTGGGAAGAGTACCAAAAATATTGAAGGTCCCCAAGAACACAGTGACCTAAACAAGGTTTACATTCCAACAGGACAACAACCCTAATCACACAGCCAAGACAACGCACGAGTGGCTTCAGGACAAGTCTCTGAATGTCCTTGAGTGGCCCAGCCAGAGGCCGGACTTGAACCCGATCGAACATTACTGGAGAGACCTGCAGCAACGCTGCCCGATCCAACCTGACTGATCATGAGAGCATCTGAAGAGAAGAAAGGGAGAAACTCTCCAAATACAGGTGTGCCAAGCTTCTAGCATCACACTCAAGAAGATCCGAGGCTGTGCCAAAGGTGCTTCAACAAAGTACTGAGTAAAGAGTCTGAATACTTATGTCAATGTTATAGTTCAGTTTTTTATTTGTAATAAATTTGCGCACATTTCTATAACCTGTTTTTGCTTTGTCATTATGGCGTATTGTGTGTTTTTTTTAAGAATGAGGCTGTAACTTCCAAGTGAAGGGGTTTGAATACAAATCAACTGTAATTATTCACACCCCTGAGTCAATACATGTTTGAATCATATTTGGCATTGATTACAGCTGTGACTCTTTCAGTTTTTTTCTTCTATAAGATCTTTTCACACCTGAATTTTACAATATTTGTACATTAGTCTTTTAAAAATACTTTGTTCCCTGTCAAGCTTGTTGTTGATCATTGCTGGACAGCCATTCTCAAGTTTTGCCATAGATTTTCAATCTGATTTAATTAAGGCAAAACTATAACTAGGCCTCTCAATGTCATCTTGGTAAGAAACTTGTGTTTTAGGTTATTGTTCTGCTGAAAGGTGATTTTGTCTCCCAGTGTCCGACTGATCCAGGTTTTCCTCTAGGATTTTGCCTGTGCTTAGCTTTATTCCATTTATTTAACCCCAAAAACTCCATAGTCCTTGCCGATGACAGGCATACCCACCACCATGCTTAAAAATATGAAGAGTGGGACTCAGTGATATGTTGTGTTTTTTTTTTTTTTTTTTACAGTTTTACATTACTGCCTTAATGGAAACAGTTTTGGATTAATTTTATTCTGTACAGTCTTCCTTCTTTTCACTCTGTCATTTAGGTTAGTATTGCAGAGTAACTACAATGTTGTTGATCCATCCTCAGTTTTCTCCTATCACAGCCAGTAAACTCTCTAACTGTTTTAAAGTCACCATTGGCCTCATGATGAAATCCCTGAGCAGTTTCCTTCCTCTCCGGCTACTGAGTTAGGAAGGACGCCTGTATCTTTGTAGTGACTGGGTGTATTGATACACCATCCAAAGTGTAATTAATAACTTCACCATGCTTAAAGGAATATTCAATGTCGTCTTTTTTTATTTTTACCCATCTACTAATAGGTGCCCTTCTTTGTGAGACATCAGGAAAACCTCCCTGGTCTTTGTGTTTGAATCTGTGTTTGAAATTAACTGCTCAACTGAGGGACCTTACAGATAATTGAATATGTGGGGTACAGAGATGGGGTAGTCTTTTAAAAATCATGTTATACTATATATATATATTATATTAAGTGAGTCCATGCAACATATTATGTGACTTGTAAAGCACATTTTTATTCCTATTTAGCCTTGCCATAATAAAGAGGTTGAGTACTTATTGACTCAAGACATTTGAGATTTTCATTTTTAATTCATTTATAAACATTTCTAAAATCATAATTCTACTTTGGCATTATGAGGTATTGTGTGTAGGCCAGGGACACATTCTAAATTGAATCTATTTTAAATACGGACTGCGATGACAGCATTACTTTGATCAGTTACTGTACAAAAGGTCCATGGAGCCTACTTGAATATCTGAGCCGAGAACCCAGCAAATAGTCCGTGTCAATTTCCACTTCCAGTGAATCTTAATTAATCTCAAAATGGATACATCCCTTGTACGTACAGTACAAACTTAATAACAAACACGTGAATCAGATTTGTACGGAGCCCCTAAAGTGATGTTATGACTTTTAAAGTGGTCATGAGGTGAACTTTGTCTTAAACAAATGGGTGATGCCTTGTGCCTCTGTTTGTTGTGTAGGTACTGGCATGGTGACAATCTGCCCTTTGATGGTCCTGGAGGCATTCTGGCTCATGCCTTTTTTCCCAGAACCCACCGGGCAGGCGACATCCACTTTGACTATGACGAGTTGGACTGTGGGCAACAGCATGGGTGAGTGAATAGCATAAATAAGCGATTTACGAGCCTATAGGTACAGATGTAGGATCTTATTTTGATCACCCTGTTGCAGGATACATTTCCTGCAATGCAGGACATTTAAAACGTGTAGTTTATTTGAGGTTTAAAAAGGCTTCTGAAGTTTGTAATTTCCACTTTGAAATATTTTACTTGATTTTACATTATGACAACCCCTACAAAAATGTCCATAGTGGTTAGAGCATTGGACTAGTAACCGGAAGGTTGCAAGTTCAAACCACCGAGCTGACAAGGTACAAATCTGTCGTTCTGCCCCTGAACAGGCAGTTAACCCACTGTTCCTAGGCCGTCATTGAAAATAAGAATTTGTTCTTAACTGACTTGCCTAGTTAAATATAAAGGTAAAATAAAATAAAATAATTATCCAAATAATAATTAACATTTCTTGTTGCTGCAGGATTATCTTCTTTCCATTGCAAAATTGATCAAATTAGGATCCTACATCTGTAGTAGTTTATACGGGAAGATACTGAATAAACATTGCCAAAGATACTGTAAAGTTACTGCCTAAATCTTGCTCAGGAAAGTTTGGTTAAATCCCTCTGTCTCACAGTCACTGTCCTTTGTCCTATGTCCCATGGTGGTCCCTCAGGCACGGACCTCTTGCAGGTGGCGGCCCATGAGTTTGGCCATGTTCTTGGCCTCCAGCACTCCCTGGTCGACAGAGCCGTCATGTCCCCCTTCTACAGCTTCTCATACCCTTTGGAGCTGAGTGACGATGACAAGCAGGGCATCCAATACCTGTACGGCCCACCGCGGAAAGCCACGCCTGTCATCACAGAGACCAATGAGATCGAAACCACTGTGGTGAGGAAAAAACATGAATAGAAGTTCAACTTATTAGTGATCACATCCATTGTTGGGAGCATATACAGTGCCTTCAGAAAGTATTCACACCCCTTGACTTTTACCACATTTTGTTGTGTTACAAAGTGGGATTACATTTTTATTTGTATTTTTTTATTGTCAATGATCTACACAATATACTCTGTAATGTCAAAGTGGAAACAACATTTTAACAAAATGAAAGTCAAGGGGTGTGAATACTTTCTCAAGATAGTGTAGTTAGACACTGAAACATTATTAAGCTTATACGCCCAATTCAATCTCTTGACAAAAGTTAAGATTCAAGAAAGTGTCTTGCCTTCCAATATTTCTTTTGCATGACAACCTGTGGGTCTCTCTCGCCATGACTTGGCCACAGCCAGACCCCTGCAGGACTAACTTTGATGCAGTGTCCATGATCAGAGGTGAGTTGTTCTTCTTCAAGTCCTGCTATGTGTGGCGTATCCGCGACGGCCGACTGCAGGCTGGGTACCCGGCGCTAGCAACGCGCCACTGGAGGGGGATCCCCGACAACATCGATGCGGCCTACGAAGACAAGACTGGAAACAGCTGGTTCTTCCAAGGTGGGTTCCACCATAAAAACAGAATAACTGCCATGCCCTGGGGGTCTTCACCCATTCGAGTAAGTCACTGCTCTGTTGGTAGCGGTTGCTTTTAAGCTCTGATATTTGAAAGGTATGGTCAGGAGTACAGAAGAAGCTCATCCAAGGGCAATAAGTCCAAGTTGTCCTGATGGTGGCACTGAACTTCCATTGGGTTTGAAACAAGGCTGCTTGCAGCTATATATATTTTTTTGAAAGGAGATAGTATTTTATGACAGGACCGCTCGTAGCAAATATGGTAAAGAAAAGAAGGGCACAGACCGGAGACTTGCCCTTTGCCAGGTGGTATGTGGTCCAGAGTCGGGAGTTTAGACTGCTATACCAGACTCTGGCACGTTGGTAGCAGTTCTGAGTAGAACCGAAAGTGTGCACTTTGAGAGCCATTTGTATGAAAGTTTAGTTAGGTCAAACTTCTAAAATGAAAGTATTGGACAGCAGATCACCAGGGGGGAAATATGCAGAAGGGCTAAGACAGTGTTTGCGTGGGTAAAAACACAGCAGTAGGTCCATTCACCAGGTGAAGGTTTCAGCCTGGTTCATGTGACCCACCATCTGCTTAGCACAAAAGTTGCCCCTACAAACTGATACAGGGTCAGATATTATTCCATCCCACAAAAAAGTTGACATTACAATTGGGAGTGGACTAATCGGTTCCTAGATCTGTTTCTTAAAAGACATGGGCAATGTTTGGTGTGTTCTCATTTGTTTCCCCTGTGTGTGGCATCACTAACAGGTGACAGTTACTGGGTGTTTGACGCAGAGAGGAAGATAACAGGGCCGGACTCGTTGAGTCGGCTGGGCCTCCACGTGTCGGACATCCAGGCAGCCCTCATGTGGGGCGAGGACAAGGCCCAGAATACTTACCTCTTCAAGTCGGGAACCTACTGGCGCTTCAGCCCCCTGGAGAACCGGGTGGAGACAGCCCACCCACGCAGCATGCAGGACTGGGGGGGCATCCCCATGGACATCGACGCTGCCTTCCAGGACCAATATGGTGAGAGTCGTACTTCCATTACTGTAAGAAGAAAAGATAAGTTAATAATGTTTTTTTCAGCAAACTTATCATGTGTAAATATTTGTATGAACATAACAAGATTAAACAACTAAGACATAAACTGAATGAGTTCCACAGACATGTGACTAACAGAAATGGAATAATGTGTCCCTGAACAAAGGGGGGGTCAAAATCAAAAGTAAGAATCAGTATCTGGTGTGGCCACCAGCTGCATTAAGTACTGCAGTGCATCTCCTCCTCATGGACTACACCAGATTTGCCAGTTCTTGCTGTGAGATGTTACCCCACTCTTCCACCAAGGCACCTGCACGTTCCTGGACATTTCTGGGGGGAATGGCCCTAGCCCTCACCATCCGATGAAAAAGGTCCCAGACGTGCTCAATGGGATTGAGATCTTCGCTGGCCATGGCAGAACACTGACATTCCTGTCTTGCAGGAAATCACACACAAAATGAGCAGTATAGCTGGTGGCTCTGTCATGTTGGAGGGTCACGTCAGGATGAGCCTGCAAGAAGGGTACCGCATGAGGGAGGAGGATGTCTTCCCTGTAACGCACAGCGTTGAGATTACCTGCAATGACAACATGCTCAGTCCGATGATGCTGTGACACACCGCCCCAGACCATGACGGGCCCTCCACCTCCAAATCGATCCCGCTCCAGAGTTCAGGCCTCGGTGTAAAGCTCATTCCTTTGACGATAAACACGAATCCGACCATCACCCCTGGTGAGACAAAACTACGAATCATCAGTGAAGAGCACTTTTTCAAATCAAATCAAATTAATTTATATAGCCCTTCTAACATCATCTGATATCTCAAAGTGCTGTACAGAAACCCAGCCTAAAACCCTAAACAGCAAGCAATGCAGGTGTAGAAGCACGGTGGCTAGGAAAAACTCCCTAGAAAGGCCAGAACCTACTAAGAAACCTAGAGAGGAACCAGGCTATGAGGGGTGGCCAGTCCTCTTCTGGCTGTGCCGGGTGGAGATTATAACAGAACATGGCCAAGATGTTCAAATGTTCATAAATGATCAGCATGGTCAAATAATAATAATCACAGTAGTTGTCGAGGGTGCAACAAGTCTGCACCTCAGGAGTAAATGTCAGTTGGCTTTTCATAGCCGATCATTAAGAGTATCTCTACCTCTCCTGCTGTTTCTAATAGAGGTCGACCGATTAATCGGAATGGCCGATTAATTAGGGCCGATTTCAAGTTTTCATAAGAATCGGAAATCGGTATCTTTGGACGACGATCTTTCTCTACCGCTCCTGCTGTCTCTAGAGAGTTGAAAACAGCAGGTCTGAGACAGGCAGCACGTCCGGTGAACAGGTCAGTGTTCCATAGCCGCAGGCAGAACAGTTGAAACTGGAGCAGCAGCACAGCCAGGTGGACTGGGGACAGCAAGGAGTCATCATGCCAGGTAGTCCTGAGGCATGGTCCTATGGCTCAGGTCCTCCGATAGACAGAGAGAAAGAAAAAACAGAGAAAGAGAGAATTAGAGAGCATACTTAATAAATTCACACAGGACACAGGATAAGACAGGAGAAATACTCCAGATATAACAGACTGACCCTGGCGCCCAGACAAATAAACTACTGCAGTATAAATACTGGAGGTTGAGACAGGAGGGGTCAGGAGATACTGTGACCCATCCGATGATACCCCTGGACAGGGCCAAATAGGCAGGATATAACCCCACCCACTTTGCCGAAGCACAGCCCCCACACCACTAGAGGGATATCTTCAACCACCAACTTACCATCCTGAGACAAGGCCAAGTATAGCCCACAAAGATCTCCTCCACGGCACAACCCAAGGGGGGGCGCCAACCCAGACAGGAAGATCACGTCAGTGACTCAGCACACTCAAGTGAGGCACCCATCCTAGGGACGGCATGGAAGAGCAACAGTAAGCCAGTGACTCAGCCCATGTAATAGGGTTAGAGGCAGAGAATCCCAGTGGAGAGAGGGGAACAGGCAGAGACAGCAAGGGCGGTTCGTTGCTCCAAAGCCTTTCCGTTCACCTTCACACTCCTGGGCCAGACTACACTCAATCATATGACCTACTGAAGAGATGAGTCTTCAGTGAAGACTTAAATGCTGAGACAGAGTCTGCGTCTCTCACATGGGTAGGCAGACCATTCCATAACAGACCATTCCATTATCTATATAGGAGAAAGCCCTGCCTCCAGCTGTTTGCTTAGAAATTCTAGGGACAATTAGGAGGCCTGAGTCTTGTGACCGTAGCGTACGCGTAGGTATGTACGGTAGGACCAAATAGCAAGGATTGGTAGGCTCAAGCCCATGTAATGCTTTGTAGGTTAGCAGTAAAACCTTGAAATCAGAGAGGGAGGCTAGCACTGGAGAAATATTATCATATTTTTTGGTTCTAGTCAGGATTCTAATAGCCGTATTTAGCACTAACTGAAGTTTATTTAGTGCATTAGCCGGAAAGTAGAGCATTGCAGTAGTCTAACCTAGCAGTAACAAAAGCATGGATTCATTTTTCTGCATCATTTTGGGACAGAAAGTTTCTCATTTTTGCAATGTTATGTAGGTGGAAAAAAGCTGTCCTTGAAACAGTCTTGATATGTTCATCAAAAGAGAGATCAGGGTCCAGAGTAATGCCGAGGTCTTTCACAGTTTTATTTGAGACGACTGTACAACCATCAAGATTAATTGTCAGATTCAACAGAAGATCTCTTTGTTTCTTAGGACCTAGAACAAGCATCTCTGGTTTGTCCGGGTTTAAAAGTAGAAAGTTTGCAGCCAACCACTTCCTTATGTCTGAAACACAGGCTACTAGCGAGGGCAATTTTGGACCTTCATCCCAAAAGCAGTGAAAGTTAACATTATGTTTTCGAATGACATCCCCAAGAGGTAAAATACATAGTGAAAACAATAGTGGTCCTAAAACGGAACCTTGAGGAACAACGAAATTTACAGTTGATTTGTCAGATGACAAACCATTCACAGAGACAAACTGATATCTTTCCGACAGATAAGATCTAAACCAGGCCAGAACTTGTCCGTGTAGACCAATTTGGGTTTCCAATCTCTCCAAAAGAATGTGGTGATCAATGGTATCAAAAGCAGCACTAAGTTCTAGGAGCACGAGGACAGATGCAGATGCAGAGCCTCGGTCTGAAGCCATTAAAAGGTCATTTACCACCTTCACAAGTGCAGTCTCAGTGCTATGATGGGGTCTAAAACCAGATTGAAGCATTTCGTATACATTGTTTGTCTTCAGGAAGGCAGTGAGTTGCTGCGCAACAACTTTTTCTAAGAATTTTGAGAGGAATGGAAGATTCAATGTAAGCCGATAGTTTTTAAATATTTTCTGGGTCAAGGTTTGGCTTTTTCAAGAGATACTTTATTGCTGCCACTTTTAGTCAGTTTAGTAAACATCCGGTGGAAAGAGAGCCGTTTATTATTTTCAACATTTTTATTTTTTTTAACCTTTATTCAACTAGGCAAGTCAGTTAAGAACAAATTCCTATTTTCAATGACGAGGAACAGTGGGTTAACTGCCTGTTCAGGGGCAGAACATAGTGAGTTTACTAAAACACTTGAGTGGTCTCTCTTGATCCTAGATCCTGGCATAGTTGTGCAGACTCAGGACAACTGAGCTTTGGAGGAATACGTATATTTAAAGCTGAGTTCGTAATTTGTTTTCTTATGATCATGTTCTTTTCCACAAAGAAGTTAATGAATTTATTACTGCTGAAGTGAAAGCCATCCTCCCTTGGGGAATGCTGCTTTTTAGTTAGCTTTGCGACAGTATCAAAAATAAATTTCGGATTGTTTTTATTTTCCTCAATTAAGTTGGAAAAATAGGATGATCGAGCAGCAGTGAGGGCTCTTCGATACTGCACGGTACTGTCTCTCTAGTGAGGACCTGCATTTGGTGTGGCATGCCCTCAGTCCAGCCTTCCAGCTTTTTGCCAGTCTGAGCACTGATGGGACAGTGTAACTGTGGGTTGTTGCCCCATCCTGTATCTGTCCCGCAGGTGTGATGTTGAGGACCTGCATTACAATCCAGTGCAGGTGTTGTTACATGTGGTCTGCCACTGCGGGACAGTGTCAGCTGTCCGCCATCCTGTCTCCCTGTAGGTGTGTCTTAGGCATCTCACGGATGTCCGTACGGACCTTGCAATTTATTGCCTTGGCCACATCTGCAGTCCTCATTTCTCCTTGCAGCATGCCTAAGGCACGTTCACGCAGATGAGCAGGGACCCGGGGCATCTTTCTTTTTTTTTTTCAGAGTCAGTAGAAAGGCCTCTTTAGTGTCCTACGTGTTAATCCAGCCGCCATGTCAGATTTCAAAAAGGCTTTACGGCGAAATCATACCATGTGATTATCTGAGGATAGAGCCCCGCGTACAAAACCATACAAACATTTTCCAGCCAAGTAGAGGAGTCAAAAAAGTCAGAAATAGCGATAAAATTAATCACTTACCTTTGATGAGCTTCATTTGGTTGCATTCACAAGACTCCATGTTACACAATAAATGTTTGTTTTGTTCGATAAAGTCCCTCTTTATGTCCAAAAACCTCCGTTTTTTGGCTTGTTTCGTTCAGAAAATCCATTGGTTCAAAGGCAGTCACAACAGGCAGATGAAAAATCCAAACAGGTCTGGGACTTTCCACTGTCCACTCATTCAAAGTGGCCATTCTCCTTAGTTTTTCAGAATTAAAACCTGAAACAATGTCTAAAGACTGTTCACATCTAGTGGAAGCCATAGGGAACGCAATCGGGGTCATATCCGTTTATATGGTGGACTTTCAATGTAAAAACTTCCTGGATGGATTTTCCTCAGGTTTTCACCTACCATATCAGTTCTGTTATACTCACAGACATTATTTTAACAGTTTTGGAAACGTTAGTGTTTTCTATCCAAATCTACCAATTATATGCATATCCTAGCTTCTGGGCCTGAGTAACAGGCAGTTTACTTTAGGCACGCTTTTCATCCGGGTGCCCCCTTTCCCAAACAGGTTTAATGACCGTTCCACAAGTGCATGTTCATTGATTGTTTATTTTTCATTGAACAAACATGGGAAACAGTGTTTACACCCTTTACAATGAAGATCTGTGAAGTTATTTGGATTTTTACGATTTATCTTTGAAAGACAGGGTCCTGAAACAGGGACGTTTAGTTTTTTGCTGAGTTGAGTAGTATGTACAGGATACACATGGTAGACACCGCCCAACGAAACGCTTACTTCCAGGGTCCTTCTCGACAATGCAACGACAATAATATAAAATATAAGTATATGAACATAAAGTAAATGGCTCAGTAAAATATAATAAACATTTTAGCATAAGTGTAATACACGAAGGCACAATTTATAGTTAAATATTTACATGTGTTTTGGGGAAGGGTGGTTGGGGCAGGTGTGTAAATTGTACAGTATTTAGCAATAATAATAGGAGTCTGGTCGCAGCAGTTGTGATGTGTGTGTAGAATGAATGTGCGTGGATGAGTGTATGTCTCTGTGCATGAGTGAGTGAGGAGAGTCAGTGCAGGTGTTGAGTCCAGTTCAAGTGTTCAGCAGTCTGATAGCTTGTAGATGGAAACCCAGTTAGCACATTTGGTTCCTTGGAAGTTGTGGAAATGTCTGTTTTTGGTTTCCCATTGGTTCTGGGAAAGAAGCCATACGTTTCCTGACTGGTAAAACGGAACGTTTTTTAAATGTTCCGAGAACGAAAGTGAAAATATCACCGGTTTTGGGAAAATTACATTTTTAAGTTGCATGGAGGTTCTGAGAACATTTTATCGTGGTTCCTTGAAAGTTTTCCTGGGAGGTTTTATTAACGCTCTGAGAATGGAAATTATAGGCTATTTAGATTTTTGTTTATAATTTACTTAACATGTTCACTGAATGTTCAATACGACTTTTAATAACACTGCTAGCTTATTTTGAGTTAACTTTTTTGAACTCCAAGCACAAGTCAATTAATTTCATTAGGCATTTATCATGCAAACCCATTTTTTTTATTGTAACAGATTTAAAACTATTATCTTCTGTTCTCTAGCCATGGAATTAGTCCACTGCACCACCAGGAAGGAACTTAAATGCCATGTTTTTCTATGCATACAAAGTTGTTCATTTTAGTCTATTGAAACAGACCCCATTTAAAAGGAAACAGCACTCACTAAGACACTGAACAAGATTGAGGACAGATAATATTTTGTTGATGTTGAGAAAGGAATGTATATGTTTTTAAAATCCCATTCTTAGAATGTTCTCTAAACGTTACTTAAGTTTTCTCAATGGTTTAAATAGAACCAAGAGGAAACATTTAGAAACATTATGCTGAAGTACTGAAATTCCTACTGAAGAACGTTGTTTCTTAATGTTCTCTGAACTATTTGAGAACATTCCCAATGTCAACCCCATTGGAGAATGTTCCCAGAACATTACCAAAATTGAAATGAATGAAAACGTTCTGTTAAAGTAATGAAATACCAAAAAAATAAAGTTGTTTGGTCAAGTTCCTTAAATGTGCTGAGAATGTTCCAAAGCGAAGCAACTATCCCGCACCATCCTCAGAAAGTTGTTGGAAGGTTTTGTCATTGAAATTACCACTATTAAATTAATAATTCTTTATTATAAGCAAGCTGGAGATGTTCCAAAAAACTTAATGCACCATAGTACATGTCGGTCTGGAGCTCCCGGGGCAGTCCCGTTAGTTCTCTTATATACAGCTATACAAAAAAAGTCATATAAGCATGATTGACATTATTCATCATTAACTTTAGCTCCTTAGTGACTAACCAATACCTCACGAGGCTTCTTCTCTTCAAGCTGAGACCTTGAAACTGTCACGACTTCCACCGAAGGTGGTTCCTCTCCCTGTCCAGGCTGGGTTCGGTGGCCGGTGTCGCCGGCCTACTAGCCATCACCGATCCATGTTTCCTTTTATGTTGGTTTTGTCTTTGGTTCATTCACACCTGGTTTTCATTTGCTTTAATTTCTGTGTTTATATTTAGCCCTGTTTCCCCCGCTTAGGTTTGTGCGGGATTATTTGTCTCGTTGCTTGTGGAACCTTTCCTCAGTGTATTTCGCGTGTGGTTATTATAGTAAAGTGCGTTGCGTCTTTGTGCCTTACGGGAGTACTGTTAGTTCCCATTGCCTTGGATGTTGTTTTGGAGAATTGTACTGTACCGTGTTTTTTGGACTTGCCCTGATTAAATATACGCTACAATGACATTTCTGCTCTCCTGCGTTTGACTCCTCACCTACCTTCAGTGCGTTAACGCAACAGAAACTGAGATGCCGTATTTCTTCATCCGCCTTAGAAAGTAGAGACGCTATTGCACCCTTTACGATGTTTCAACATAATTTTTTCAATGTATTGTGACAGAATCAACATGGAAAATACATTGGATTTGAAAAAGTAATTAACCAGCACTTATTTTATTTCATTTCAACCTACTGTAGTGAACATTGAAATTAGGGTAAAACTTGAATACATTGATGTCACGTTCTGACCATAGTTCTGTTATTTTATTCTTTGTTTAGTATGGTCAGGGCGTGAGTTGGGGTGGGCAGTCTATGTTTGTTTTTCTATGTTGGTTTTTGTGTTCAGCCTAGTATGGTTCTCAATCAGAGGCAGGTGTCGTTAGTTGTCTCTGATTGAGAATCATACTTAGGTAGCCTGGGTTTCACTTTTGGTTTGTGGGTGTTTGTTTCCGTGTGAGTGTTTCGGTTTTGTATATTTCAAGTTTATTATTTTGTTCCAGTGTTCAGTTGTTTTTTGAATAAATCAATATGGATACTTACTACGCCGCGCTTTGGTCCTTCTCTCCTTCCCCAGACGACAAGCGTTACAATTGACTTAAACTGACTAAAAGGTTGCTACATCAATCTATTTTCAACATAATCATCAAACCAATGTATATGTTGAAATTGCATTGAAAATTCCACATAGAAACGTACAAAATCATTGATTCAACCGGTGTGTGCCCAGTGGGAAGAAGAGAAGAAGAAGAGTGGTGGTGTTGTTGGTCCACGTCAAGTCCTCTGTGATGTGGATTCCAAGGAATTTAATACTGCTGACTCTCTACTGCAGTCCCAATGATGTGGATCGGGGCATGTCAATGAACAGCATTCTCACATAGGTGTTCTTCTTGTCCAGATGTGTTAGGGCTGTGTGAGTAGCGATGTAAAGTGGATCCAGTGTGCCTGGCATGCTGGTCTTGATGTGGGCCATGACCAGCCTCTCTCTCGAAGCACTTCATGATGACCAGGGTGAGTGCGACGGGGCAATTAGTAATTTGGGCGTCACCTTGTTTTTATTGGGCACTGGGACGATGGTGGTCTCCTTGAAGCAGGAGGGGACTACAGCCTGGGACAGGGACAGGTTGATTATGTGCGAAAAGACGCCAACCAGCTGGTCAGCACACTGAGGATGCGGCCAGGGATGCCATCCGAGCTGGCTGCTTTGTGTGTATTCACTCTTTTCAGAGTTTTCCTCATGCCTCGGAGAGCGAAACCACTTGGTTGCCTGTAGCAGTAGGAGCATTGCTGGATGCCTCGACGCGAGCATAGAATGTGTTAAGCTTGTCTAGGACCGAGGCTTCGGGGGGCACCACACAGCTGGATTTGCATTTAGTCCGTGATAGTCTGTAGTCCTTGCCACATGCATCTCGAGCCTGTGTTGTCTTCAAGTTTGAGACTGACTTGTCTTTTTGCTTCCCTCGTGGATTTGCAGAGCTTGTACCTGCTTGCCTTGTATGTGTCGCGAGCCACCGAGTCATCAGGGTTCATTTTGCTGACATTGAATGCATTTAAAGTGACACTGACATTGAAAATGTGTGTGTGTACAAACCATGATAATTCTGTTGAACTGCAGTGGACTAAATGTTGACCCTTTGTCCTCTTGACAGGATATGCTCATTTCCTGAGTGGGATGCAGTATTGGAAGTTTGACCCGGTGGAGGTGACGGTTCTGGAAGGATACCCACGCTATATCGGCATGGACTTCTTTGGCTGCCCGCTTCCTATTATCGATAAAGCCCATGAAGAGTCCATATCTCCCGAAGAGGTGAATGGAATATCACGACCAAATTAATTCGTTTGCTCTTAAGACTGATGTCATTACAATGGGACTTTAGACTGATATAATTACATCATTGTGTAACATCAGCAGGTTGACTGCAGCTGTTGGTCTAATAGAGGTGAGGACTTGGTTGAAACTTTCATTATGAACCCAGTCTGAGGTCCGTGGCTGTCTGAAGACCACTAGAAATTGAGGTCATATTTCATTCTATCATCATCCACAATATGATATTTTCTGGTGTAAAATCAATGCACAGGCTTTCAGAGATACGTTAAAGAGCACACGGACAGCTCTGCTGAATATATATATATATATTTTTACTTGATGTATAGCCTTGATTCTTATTTATTGTCAAATGTTTTTTATCCACAGATGAGTCTCAATAATGTTTCTGTGCAGTCCCTCTTTCTTTCATGCCATTGTTTATCAGGTGTAGCCGTGTAAACCTATTTGACAGGGACCCACATTTTCTCTCCAGCCTCATTGAGCTTTCTATTTCACACACAGGTGATCAAACAGACTCAACGAGGAAGGTACATTTGTACCTCAAATAAAGTGCTTTGCCTTTAACAGTTAAAGGTTACATTACACTCCAAAATCAAAGTTTGTCAGATGTTTTGATACCTTAAAAGTAGTGTCGTTGATTTCAACAGAACATCTGTTTTGTACATCCCGCTGTACGCCACAATCCAAAATGAATGGAAAAGATAAGCACCATTCAATTTGCTGTGCTTACTTTTTCAATTTATTTGGGTTTGACGCATATTTTTATTTGACCTTTTAACTAGTCAAGTCAGATAAGAACAAGTTCTTATTTACAATGACGGCCTACCCCAGACGACGCTGGGCTAATTGTGCGCTTCCCTATGGGACTCCCCATCACGGCCGGATGTGATTCATCCTGGATTCAAACCAGGGACTGTAGTGATGCCTCTTGCACTGAAATGCAGTGCCTTAAACCACTGTGCCACTCGGGAGCCAATATAGCTAGAAGGTTGTGAATTCATCCTGACTTTAGACAAACTTTGAGGCCTGAAGACATGACAACGTTTATTTTGGAGTGTAATGTCCCTTTAACACAACATTGATTTAATGATTGTACAGTGGTGGAAGCCTATCAGTTTTCACAGTGATACCTCATCAGGTAAAATGTCTTCTCTGACTACTCCAAGATGGTGCTGTAAACTTTATTGTAGCGTGTAGCGTGTAGCGTGTAGCCATTTGCCATGCAGCTACCGTCAATGAAAAAGCCATTGGTGTTTCAGTGTATCAGTGCAGGCCACTGATACCATTTCCTCACTTTTTTATACATTGTGATCAATCAATCAATCGTATGTATTTACAAATCCCTTCTTACATCAGCTGATGTCTCTAAGTGCTGTACAGAAACCCAGCCTAAAACCACAAGCAGCAAGCAATGCAGGTGTAGAAGCATTGCGGCTAGGAAAAACTCCCTAGAAAGGCCAGAACCTAGGAAGAAAACTAGAGAGGAACCAGGCTATGAGGGTGGTCAGACCTCTTCTGGTTGTGCCGGGTGGAGGTTATAACAGAACATGGCCAAGATGTTCAAATGTTCATAGATGACCAGCAGGGTCAAATAATAATAATCACAGTGGTTGTAGAGGGTGCAACAGCACCTCAGGAGGAAATGTCAGTTGGCTTTTCATAGCCGATCATTGAGTATCTCTACCTCTCCTGCTGTCTCTAATAGAGGTCGACCGATTAATCGGAATGGCCGATTAATTAGGGCCGATTTCAAATTTTCATAACAATCGGAAATCGGTATCTTTGGATGACGATTTTGACGATTTTTTAAAAATATATTTTTTTACAACTTTTTTTACAACTGGCAAGTCAGTTAAGAACAAATTCTTATTTTCAATGACGGCCTAGGAACAGTGGGTTAACTGCATGTTCAGGGGCAGAACGACAGATTTATATTACTAGTTTATCTAGCGTGTCCTGCGTTGCATATAATCGATGCGGTGCGCCTTCGCGAAAAAGGACTGCCGTTTCTCCAACGTGTACCTAACCATAAACATCAATGCCTTTCTTAAAATCAATACACAGAAGTATATATTGTTAAACCTGCATATTTACCTAAAAGAAAGGTAGCAGGCAATATTAACCAGGTGAAATTGTCACTTCTCTTGCATTCATTGCACGCAGGGTCAGGGTAAATGCAACAGTTTGGGCCGCCTCGCTCATTGCTAATTTGCCAGAATTTTACGTAATTATGACATAACACTGAAGGTTGTAACAGCAATATTTAGACTTAGCCATCCGTTAGAAAAAAATACTTCACTGAAAGAATAAACGTTTTGTTTTCGAAATGATCGTTTCCGGATTCTACCATATTAATGACCTAAGGCTCGTATTTCTGTGTGTTATTATGTTATAATTAAGTCTATGATTTGATAGAGCAGTCTGACTGAGAGATGGTAGGCACCAGCAGGCTCGTAAGCATTCATTCAAACAGCACTTTCTTGTGTTTTGCCAGCAGCTCTTCGCAATGCTTCAAGAATTGCGCTGTTTATGACTTCAAGTCTATCAACTCCCGAGATTAGGCTGGTGTAACCGATGTGAAGGGGCTAGCTAGTTAGCGGAGTGCGCGCTATTAACGTTTCAAACGTCACTCGCTCTGAGACTTAGTTGTTCCCCTTGCTCTGCATGGGTAACGCTGCTTCCAGAGTGGCTGTTGTCGATGTGTTCCTAGTTCGAGACCAGGTAGTGAGGGGAGAGGGATGGAAGCTATACTGTTACACTGGCAGTACTAAAGTGCCTATAAGAACATCCAATACTCAAAGGTTAATGAAATACAAATGGTATAGAGAGAATAGTCCTATAATAATTACAACCTAAAACTTCTTACCTGAATCTTGAAGACTCATGTTAAAAGGAAAAAACAGCTTTCATATGTTCTCAGCAAGGCACATATGGCACATATTGCACTTTTACTTTATTCTCCAACACTTTGTTTTTGCATTATTTAAAGGAAATTGAACATGTTTCATTATTTTTATTTTTATTTAACCAGGTAGGCTAGTTGAGAACAAGTTCTCATTTGCAACTGCGACCTGGCCAAGATAAAGCAAAGCAGTGTGACACAGACAACAACACAGAGTTACACATTGAGTAAACAATAAACAAGCCAATAAAACAATAAACAAATCAATATTCACAGTAGAAAAAAGAAAGTCTATATACAGTGTGTGCAAAAGGCATGAGGAGGTAGGCAATAAATAGGCCTTCGGATCGAATAGTTACAATTTAGCAGATTAACACTGGAGTGATAAATGAGCAGATGATGATGTGCAAGTAGAGATACTGGTCTGCAAAAGAGCAGAAAAGTAAATAAAATAAAAACAGTATGGGGATGAGGTAGATAGATTTGGTGGGCTATTTACAGATGGACTATGTACAGCTGCAGCGATCGGTTAGCTGCTCAGATAGTGGATGTTTAAAGTTGGTGAGGGAGATAAAAGTCTCCAACTTCAGTGATTTTTGCAATTCCTTCCAGTCACTGGCAGCAGAGAACTGGAAGGAAAGGCGGCCAAATGAGGTGTTGGCTTTGGGGATGATCAGTGAGATATGCCTGCTGGAACGTGTGCTACGGGTGGGTGTTGTTATCGTGACCGTTGAACTGAGATAAGGCAGAGCTTTACCTAGCATAGACTTATAGATGACCTGGAGCCAGTGGGTCTGGCAACGAATATGTAGCGAGGGCCAGCCGACTAGATCATATAGGTCGTAGTGGTGGGTGGTATAAGGTGATTTGGTAACTAAACGGATGGCACTGTGATAGACTGTATCCAGTTTGCTGAGTAGAGTGTTGGAAGCTATTTTGTAGATGACTTCGCCGAAGTCGATGATCGGTAGGATAGTCAGTTCTACTAGGGTAAGTTTGGCGGCGTGAGTGAAGGAGACTTTGTTGCGGAATAGAAAGCCGATTCTAGATAAGATTTTTTTTGATTGGAGATGTTTAATATGAGTCTGGAAGGAGAATTTAAGGCTAAATTGATTTTATTGATGTATTATATTAAGTTAAAATAAGTGTTCATTCAGTATTGCTGTAATTGTCATTATTACAAATAAATAAATAACGGCCGATTAATCGTTATCGGCTTTTTTTGGTCCTACAATAATCGGTATCGGTGTTGAAAAATCATAATTGGTCGACCTCTAGTCTCTAGAGAGTTGAAAACAGCAGGTCTGGGACAGGTAGCAAGTCAGGTGAACAGGTCAGAGTTCCATAGCCACAGGCAGAACAGTTGAAACTGGAGCAGCAGCACAACCAGGTAGACTAGGGACAGCAAGGAGTAATCAGGCCAGGTTGTCCTGAGGCATGGTCCAAGGGCTCAGGTCCTCCGAGAGAGACAAAAAGAGAGCAAAAAAGAGAGAGAGACAATTCAGGACACTGGATAAGACAGGAGAAATACTCCAAATATATTAGACTGACCCTAGCCCCCAGACACAAACTATTGCAGCATAAATACTGGAGGCTGAGACAGGAGGGGTCGGGAGACACTGTGGCCCTGTCCGACGATACCCCCGGACAGGGCAAAACAGGCAGGATATTACCCCCCCTACTTTGCCAACGCACAGCCCCCACACCACTAGAGGGATATCTTCAACCACCAACTTACCATCCTGAGACAAGGCCGAGTATAGCCCACGAAGATCTCCCCCACGGCACGAACCCAAGGGGGGTGCCAACCCAGACAGGAAGATCACGTCAGTGACTCAACCCCCTCAAGTGGCGCACCCCTCCTAGGGATGGCATGGAAGAGCACCAGTAAGCCAGTGACTCAGCCCCTGTAATAGGGTTTGAGGCAGAGATTCCCAGTGGAGCGAGGGTTACCAGCCAGGCAGAGACAGCAAGGGCGGTTCGTTGCTCCAGTGCCTTTCCATTCACCTTCACACTCCTGGGCCAGACTACACTCAATCATAGGACCTACTGAAGAGATGAGTCTTCAATAAAGACTTGGTTGAGACCGAGTCTGCGTCTCTCACATTCCACCATTCCATAAAAATGGAGCTCTATAGGAGAAAGCCCTGCCTCCAAATTCTAGGGACAGTAGGGAGGCCTGCATATTGTGATCGTACCGTAAGTGTAGGTATGTATGGTAGGCGCAAGCCCATGTAATGCTTTGTACGTTAGCAGTAAAACCTTGAACTCAGCTCTAGTCTTAACAGGAAGCCAGTGTAGAGAGGCTAGCACTGGAGTAATATGATCAAATAAATTTGGTTCTAGTCAAGATTCTAGTAGCCGTGCTCAGCACTAACTGAAGTTTATTTAGTTCTTTATCCGGGTAGCCGGAATGTAGAGCATTGTAGTAGTCTAACCTAGAAGTGACAACAGCATGGATTCATTTTTCTGCATCCTTTTTGGACAGAAAGTTTCTGATTTTTGCAATGTTACGTAGATGGAAAAAGGCTGTCCTTGAAACAGTTATGATATTTTCATCAAAAGAGAGATCAGGGTCTAGAGTAACGCCGAGGTCCTTCAGAGTTTTAATTGATACAACAGTACAACCATCAAGATTAATTGTCAGATTCAACAGAAGATCTCTTTGTTTCTTGGGACCCAGAACTAGCATCTCTGTTTTGACCGAGTTTAAAAGTAGAACATTTACATTTACATTTAAGTCATTTAGCAGACGCTCTTATCCAGAGCGACTTACAAATTGATGCATTCACCTTATGACATCCAGTGGAACAGTAGTGCATCTAAATCTTTTAAGGGGGGTGAGAGGGATTACTTTATCCTATCCTAGGTATTCCTTAAAGAGGTGGGGTTTCAGGTGTCTCCGGAAGGTGGTGATTGACTCCGCTGTCCTGGCGTCGTGAGGGAGTTTGTTCCACCATTGGGGGGCCAGAGCAGCGAACAGTTTTGACTGGGCTGAGCGGGAGCTGTACTTCCTCAGTGGTAGGGAGGCGAGCAGGCCAGAGGTGGATGAACGCAGTGCCCTTGTTTGGGTGTAGGGCCTGATCAGAGCCTGGAGGTACTGAGGTGCCGTTCCCCTCACAGCTCCGTAGGCAAGCACCATGGTCTTGTAGCGGATGCGAGCTTCAACTGGAAGCCAGTGGAGAGAGCGGAGGAGCGGGGTGACGTGAGAGAACTTGGGAAGGTTGAACACCAGACGGGCTGCGGCGTTCTGGATGAGTTGTAGGGGTTTAATGGCACAGGCAGGGAGCCCAGCCAACAGCGAGTTGCAGTAATCCAGACGGGAGATGACGAGTGCCTGGATTAGGACCTGCGCCGCTTCCTGTGTGAGGCAGGGTCGTACTCTGCGGATGTTGTAGAGCATGAACCTACAGGAACGGGCCACCGCCTTGATGTTAGTTGAGAACGACAGGGTGTTGTCCAGGATCACGCCAAGGTTCTTAGCGCTCTGGGAGGAGGACACACTGGAGTTGTCAACCGTGATGGCGAGATCATGGAACGGGCAGTCCTTCCCCGGGAGGAAGAGCAGCTCCGTCTTGCCGAGGTTGAGGTGGTGATCCGTCATCCACACTGATATGTCTGCCAGACATGCAGAGATGCGATTCGCCACCTGATCATCAGAAGGGGGAAAGGAGAAGATTAATTGTGTGTCGTCTGCATAGCAATGATAGGAGAGACCATGTGAGGTTATGACAGAGCCAAGTGACTTGGTGTATAGCGAGAATAGGAGAGGGCCTAGAACAGAGCCCTGGGGGACACCAGTGGTGAGAGCACGTGGTGTGGAGACGGATTCTCGCCACGCCACCTGGTAGGAGCGACCTGTCAGGTAGGACGCAATCCAAGCGTGGGCCGCGCCGGAGATGCCCAACTCGGAGAGGGTGGAGAGGAGGATCTGATGGTTCACAGTATCGAAGGCAGCCGATAGGTCTAGAAGGATGAGAGCAGAGGAGAGAGAGTTAGCTTTAGCAGTGCGGAGCGCCTCCGTGATACAGAGAAGAGCAGTCTCAGTTGAATGACTAGTCTTGAAACCTGACTGATTTGGATCAAGAAGGTCATTCTGAGAGAGATAGCGGGAGAGCTGGCCAAGGACGGCACGTTCAAGAGTTTTGGAGAGAAAAGAAAGAAGGGATACTGGTCTGTAGTTGTTGACATTGGAGGGATCGAGTGTAGGTTTTTTCAGAAGGGGTGCAACTCTCGCTCTCTTGAAGACGGAAGGGACGTAGCCAGCGGTCAGGGATGAGTTGATGAGCGAGGTGAGGTAAGGGAGAAGGTCTCCGGAAATGGTCTGGAGAAGAGAGGAGGGGATAGGGTCAAGCGGGCAGGTTGTTGGGCGGCCGGCCGTCACAAGACGCGAGATTTCATCTGGAGAGAGGGGGAGAAAGAGGTCAGAGCACAGGGTAGGGCAGTGTGAGCAGAACCAGCGGTGTCGTTTGACTTAGCAAACGAGGATCGGATGTCGTCGACCTTCTTTTCAAAATGGTTGACGAAGTCATCTGCAGAGAGGGAGGAGGGGGGAGGAGGATTCAGGAGGGAGGAGAAGGTTGCAAAGAGCTTCCTAGGGTTAGAGGCAGATGCTTGGAATTTAGAGTGGTAGAAAGTGGCTTTAGCAGCAGAGAGAGAAGAGGAAAATGTAGAGAGGAGGGAGTGAAAGGATGTCAGGTCCGCAGGGAGGCGAGTTTTCCTCCATTTCCGCTCGGCTGCCCGGAGCCCTGTTCTGTGAGCTCGCAATGAGTCGTTGAGCCACGGAGCGGGAGGGGAGGACCGAGCCGGCCTGGAGGATAGGGGACATAGAGAGTCAAAGGATGCAGAAAGGGAGGAGAGGAGGGTTGAGGAGGCAGAATCAGGAGATAGGTTGGAGAAGGTTTGAGCAGAGGGAAGAGATGATAGGATGGAAGAGGAGAGAGTAGCGGGGGAGAGAGAGCGAAGGTTGGGACGGCGCGATACCATCCGAGTAGGGGAAGTGTTGGATGAGAGCGAGAGGGTGAAGGATACAAGGTAGTGGTCGGAGACTTGGAGGGGAGTTGCAATGAGGTTAGTGGAAGAACAGCATCTAGTAAAGATGAGGTCGAGCGTATTTCCTGCCTTGTGAGTAGGGGGGGGAAGGTGAGAGGGTGAGGTCAAAAGAGGAGAGGAGTGGAAAGAAGGAGGCAGAGAGGAATGAGTCAAAGGTAGACGTGGGGAGGTTAAAGTCGCCCAGAACTGTGAGAGGTGAGCCGTCCTCAGGAAAGGAGCTTATCAAGGCATCAAGCTCATTGATGAACTCTCCGAGGGAACCTGGAGGGCGATAAATGATAAGGATGTTAAGCTTGAAAGGGCTGGTAACTGTGACAGCATGGAATTCAAAGGAGGCGATAGACAGATGGGTAAGGGGAGAAAGAGAGAATGACCACTTGGGAGAGATGAGGATCCCGGTGCCACCACCCCGCTGACCAGAAGCTCTCGGGGTGTGCGAGAACACGTGGGCAGACGAAGAGAGAGCAGTAGGAGTAGCAGTGTTGTCTGTGGTGATCCATGTTTCCGTCAGTGCCAAGAAGTCGAGGGACTGGAGGGAGGCATAGGCTGAGATGAACTCTGCCTTGTTGGCCGCAGATCGGCAGTTCCAGAGGCTACCGGAGACCTGGAACTCCACGTGGGTCGTGCGCGCTGGGACCACCAGATTAGGGTGGCCGCGGCCACGCGGTGTGGAGCGTTTGTATGGTCTGTGCAGAGAGGAGAGAACAGGGATAGACAGACACATAGTTGACAGGCTACACAAGAGGCTACGCTAATGCAAAGGAGATTGGAATGACAAGTGGACTACACGTCTCGAGTGTTCAGAAAGTTAAGCTTACGTAGCAAGAATCTTATTGACTAAAATGATTAAAATGATACAGTACTGCTGAAGTAGGCTAGCTGGCAGAGGCTGCGTTGTTGACTATGTAGGCTAGCTGGCAGTGTCTGCGTTGTTGACACTACACTAATCAAGTCGTTCCGTTGAGTGTAATGGTTTCTACTGTGCTACTGTGCTGCTATTCGGGGCTAGCTGGCTAGCTAGCAGTGTTGATTTACGTTACGTTGCGTTAAAAGAACGACAATAGCTGGCTAGCTAACCTAGGAAATCGCTCAAGACTGCACAATTATCTTTGATACAAAGACGGCTATGTAGCTAGCTATGTAGCTAGCTACGATCAAACAAATCAAGCCGTTGTACTGTAATGAAATGAAAAATGTGATACTACCTGTGGAGCGAAGCGAAATGCGACCGGATTGTTGAGTGCGGAAGTTCTGTTACGTTAAGGACGACGAATAGCTGGCTAGCTAACCTCGGTAAATTAAGATAATCACTCTAAAACTACACACTCTAAACTACACAATTATCTTGGATACGAAGACAGCAAAGACAACTATGTAGCTAGCTAACACTACACTAATCAAGTCGTTCAGTTGAGTGTAAGTTGTGCTGCTAATCGGTAGACGGTGGACTAGCTAACGGTAGACGTTAGCTAGCTAGCTAGCTAGCTGCAGGGCGGTGTAGACTGCCTTAGGACGACGAAATTCGATAATTACGCAATTATCTATGATACAAAGACGGCTATGTAGCTAGCTAAGAAGAAAAATTGCTAAGATTAGACAAATCAAACTGTTGTACTATAATGAAATGTAATGAAATGTAATACTACCTGCGGACCGAGTGCAGATGCGACCGCTCGCTCCAACCCGGAAGCAAATCTTCCGCCATCCACTTCCTTATGTCTGAAACATAGGCTTCCAGGGAGGGCAATTTTGGGGCTTCACCATGTTTCTTCGAAATGTACAGCTGTGTGTCGTCCTCATAGCAGTGACAATTAACATTATGTTTCCGAATGACATCACCAAGAGGTAAAATATATAGTGAAAACTATAGTGTTCCTAAAACGGATCCTTGAGGAACACCGACATTTACAGTTGATTTGTCAGAGGATAAACCATCCACAGAGACAAACTGATATCTTTCCGACAGATAAGATCTATACCAGGCCAGAACTTGTCCGTGTAGACCAATTTGGGTTTCCAATCTCTGCAAAAGACTGTGGTGATCAAATGATGGTATCAAAAGCATCACTAAGGTCTAGGAGCACGAGGACAGATGCAGAGCCTCGGTCTGACACCATTAAAAGGTAATTTACCACCTTCACAAGTGCAGTCTCAGTGCAATGATGGGGTCTAATACCAGACTGAAGCTTTTCGTATACATTGTTTGTCTTCAGGAAGGCAGTGAGTTGCTGAGCAACATTTAAAAAATGTTTTGAGAGGAATGGAAGATTCAATGTAAGGCCGATTCGTTTTAATACTTTCTGGGTTGGGGTTTGTCTTTTTCAAGAGAGGCTTTATTATTGCCACTCTTAGTGAGTTTGGTACACATCCGGTGGATAGAGAGCCATTTATTATGTTCAACAAAGGAGGGCCAATCACAGGAAGCAGCTCTTTCAGTAGTTTAGTTGGAATAAGGTCCAGTATGCAACTTGAAGGTTTGGAGTCCATGATTATTTTCAGCAATGTTTCAAGAGATACAGTATTAAAAAAACATGAGGTTCTCCCTTGTTCCTAGGTCCTGGTAGTGTTGTGCAGACTCAGATTTAGAGAGGAGTCCGTAATTTGCATTCTAATGATCATGATCTTTTCGTCAAATAAGTTCATGAGTTTATCACTGCTGAAGTGAAAGCCATCCTCTCTTGGGGAATGCTGCTTTTTAGTTAACTTTGCAACAGTATCAAAAATAAATGTTGGATTTTCCTAAATTAAGTTGAAAAAATAGGATGATCAAGCAGCATGATCTTCGATACTGCGCTGTACTGTCTTTCCAAGCTAATCGGAAGACTTCCAGTTTGGTGGAGCGCCATTTCCGTTCCAATTTTCTGGAAGCTTGCTTCAGAGCTCAGGTATTTTCTGTATACCAGGGAGCTAGTTTCTTATGACAAATGTTTTTAGGGGTGCAACTGCATCTACGGTATTACGCAAGCTTAAATTGAGTTCCTCAGTTAGGTGGTTAACTGATTTTTGTACTCTGACGCCCTTGGGTAGGTGGAGAGAGTCTGGAAGGGCATCTAGGAATCTTTGGGTTGTCCGAGATTTTATAGCGTGGCTTTTGATGGTCCTTGGTTGGGGTCTGAGCAGATTATTTGTTGCAGTTGCAAACGTAATAAAATGGTGGTCCGGTAGCCCAGGATTATGAGGAAAAACATTAAGATCCATAACATTGATTCCACGGGACAAAACTAGGTTCAGAGTATGACTGTGGCAGTGAGTAGGTCCAGAGACAAAACCCACTGAGTCGATGATGGCTCCGAAAGCCTTTTGGAGTGAGTTTCTGGACTTTTCCATGTTAATATTAAAGTCACCAAAAATGTGAATATTCTCTGCCATGACTACAAGGTCCGATAGGAATTCAGGGAACTCAGGAACATGGTATATGTCCCAGGACTCCTATAAACAGTAGCTATAAAAAGTGATTGAGTAGGCTGCAAATATTTCATGAGCAGAAGCTCAAAAGACAAAAACGCTGTCGTTTTTTGGGGGTAAATTGAAATTTGCTATTGTGAATGTTTGCAACACCTCCGCCTTTGCAGGATATAGTCACTAGTGTAACCAGGAGGTGAGGCCTCATTTAACACAGTAAATTCATCAGGCTTTAGCCATGTTTCAGTCGGGCCAATCACATCAAGATTATGATCAGTGATTAGTTCATTGACTATAACTGCCTTGGAAGTGAGGGATCTAACATTAAGTAGCCCTATTTTGAGATGTGAGATAACACAATGTCTTTCAATAGTGACAGGAAAGGAGGAGTTCTTTATTCCAGTGAGATTTCTAAAACAAACACCACCATGTTTTGTTTTGCCCAACCTAGATCGAGGCACAGACACGGTCTCAATGGGGATAGCTGAGCTGACTACACTGACTGTGCTAGTGGCAGACTCCACTAAACTGGCAGGCTAGCTAACAGCCTGCTGCCTGGCCTGCACCCTATCTCATTGTGGAGCTAGGGGAGTTAGAGCCCTGTCTATGTTTGTAAATATGATGAGAGCACCCTTCAAGCTAGGATGGAGCCCGTCACTCCTCAACAGGCCAGGCTTGGTCCTGTTTGTGGTTGAGTCCCAGAAAGAAGGCCAATTATCTACAAATTATTTTGGGAGGGGCAGAAAACAGTTTTCAACCAGCGATTGAGTTGTGAGACTCTGCTGTAGAGCTCATCACTCCCCCTAACTGGGAGGGGGCCAGAGACAATTACTCAATGCCGACACATCTTTCTAGCTGATTTACACGCTGAAGCTTTGTTGCGCTTAGTGACCTCTGACTGTTTCATCCTAACATCATTGGTGCCAATGTGGATAACAATATCCCTCTACTCTCTACACTCGCCAGTTTTAGCTTTAGCCAGCACCATCTTCAGATTAGCCTTAACGTCGGTAGCCCCGCCCCCTGGTAAACAGATTAGCCTTAACGTCAGTAGCCCCGCCCCCTGGTAAACAGATTAGCCTTAACGCGGTAGCCCTGCCCCTGGTAAACAGATTAGCCTTAACGCCGGTAGCCCTGCCCCTGGTAAACAGATTAGCCTTAACGTCGGTAGCCCTGCCCCCTGGTAAACAGATTAGCCTTAACGTCGGTAGCCCTGCCCCCCTGGTAAACAGATTAGCCTTAACGTCGGTAGCCCTGCCCCCTGGTAAACAGTGTATGATCGCTGGATGATTCGTTTCAAGTCTAATACTGCGGGTAATGGAGTCGCCAATGACTAGAGTTTTCAATTTGTCAGAGCTAATGGTGGGAGGCTTCGGTGTCTCAGACCCCGTAACGGGAGGAGTTGATCAGAGAAGGCTCGGCCTCAGACTCCAACTCGCTGCTTAATGGGGAAAACCGGTTGAAAGTTTCTGCCGGCTGAATGAGCAACACCGGTTGAGCATTCCTACAGCATTTTCCTCCAGAAGCCATGAGAAAGTTGTCCGGCTGCGGGGACTGTGCCAGGGGATTTATACTACTATCTGTACTTACTGGTGGCACAGACGCTGTTTCATCCTTTCCTACACTTAAATTACCCTTGCCTAACGATTGCGTCTGAAGCTGGGCTTGCAGCACAGCTATCCTCGCCGTAAGGCGATTGTTCTCCTGTATATTACGAGTACAGTGACTGCAATTAGAAGGCATCATGTTAATGTTACTACTTAGCTTCGGCTGGTGGAGGTCCTGACAAACCACGTCCAGATAAAGCGCCCGGGGAGAAAAAGTTGAATGAAAAAAGTAGAGCGAGGAAAAAAATGTAACTATAAAACGGTAATTAAAAAGTAAAAACCGTAAAGTTGGCAGGTAGCAACAAACCGCACAGCAGCACGTAAACAAGTCTAGAAGCTGTGACCGGACTTGTCACTGATTGCAAGATAACTATTTCACATAGCTGAGGTGAAAGAGCCCTCACTTGCACTGGTTGTTTTTGGCTGCAGAGCATTGTCTGTTGAAATGTCTCCCAAACACAGTATTTTAACCATGTGTATGTAAGTATCCCGGATATCAATCTAACAATCCACCTTTCCTTTTTTTTAACTTCAATATATTTTTACTTATGTAAATAATTTTGTATAAATGCTGTATAATACTTTGGTACCAATAAAACATATATTGGTTTGAATAACATTTTGAATACATGTTGGTTTGGCCTTTGAATGGGTTATGTTTGTAGGTGCAAGGTGCACCGAGTGTGTCAAGAACTGCAATGCTGATGGGTTTTTCATGCTCAACAGTTTCCCATGTGTATCAGGAATGGTCCACCACCCAAAAGACATCCAGCCAACTTGATACAACTGTGGGAAGCGTTGGAATCAACATGGGCCAGCGTCCCTGTGGAACGCTTTCGACACCTTGTAAAGTCCATGCCTCGACGAATTAAGGCTGTTCTGAGAGCAGTGTACATAATACTACATAATCTCCTGCCTCTGCCTCATGCTTTATAAACAGGAGATGGCTCTTCACAGTCCACATTGTGCCTTAAGGTTATTTTCTGTTATTTTAAATATAGTTTTACTGCTAGCTTCAGTTACCTGGGGTAGCAGAGAGTTCCATGTAGTCATGGCTTTATTTAATACTTTGTTTGCCAGCCTCTGTTCTGGACCTGGGGACTGTGAAGAGACGTCTGATTACATGTCTTGTGTTGTACTGATGAGTCTCCGAACTGTGTGCCAACTGCTTGAACAGACAGTGCAGTACCTTCAACACCCCGCACAAAACCAATAGTTATGCAGTCAATCTCTCCTCGACTTTGAGCCAGGAGAGATTGACATGCATGTTACTGACATTCGCCCTCCGTGTATATCTAAGTGCGATATGTGCTGCTCTGTTCTGGACCAACTGCAATTTACCTAGGTCCCTCTTTGCCGCAAATGACCACACAACTGGGCAGTAGTCCAGGTGTGACAAAACTAGGACCTGTAGGACCTGTCTGTTCGACTGAGATGTTAAGAAAGCAGAGCAACGCTTAATCATGGACAGACCTCTTCCCATTTAAGCATGCATTGAATATATGTTTTGACCATGACAGCTTGTTACCTAGGGTTACACCTAGCAGTTTAATCTCCTCAACATGCTCAATCACCACATTATTCAATGATAGATCTAGATGAGGTTGATTTAGAATTGAGTGGGTGATTTGTCCCAAAAACGATTCCTTTGGGTTTTGAGCTATTTAGCACCATCCCTGTTGCTAGTTAGCCATTCTAAACTGTCTGGAGCTCTATGTTAAGGGTGACAGTTATTTATTTTACTGGCGTAGCCGACGTGTATAGTGGTTAGTCGTCAGCGTACATAGACACACACAGGATTTATTCCAGGTCAGTGGAAGATCATTAGTAAAAACAAAATCGCATATCTGACACACGATAAAGAATGACTTACTATTGAAATATTCTGACTAACATTATGGGACAGACCCGGAGGCGTTACATCCGCCTTCACTAACATTGAATCTCTCAAAGTTGTGGAAAGATTATTAGCAGAAAGACTGCATATGGGGGCCGTTTATAACATGCCATATAACATGAATACCATTGCAACAAATTGCAAACATCTAAAACTGTTATCACAGTGCTGTATCAGTAATGTTATTAAAGCATTGCAACATAATACATTTGGATTGCGTCAACTGCATCCTATTGAAGTGCAGGCGTTATTGTAAGGATTGTTCCAGGACAATGTGGACTGTGCTCATGTTTTTGTTCATGAGCTGAGGGCCCAAAGCAGATCTGGTACCAATCTATCCTTCTCACTGAGGTCCAATTGTGTTGAATTAGAACCCAGGTTCTATTGTGAAAGAGGAGGAAGGGAAGCGCTACTAAGGTTCACAATAGTACATTTTGGTAGACAGAAGGTGCTCTTTGGTAAAAGGGGTAAATTGGTCATCAAAAAGAAAGGAGGACCAAGGCACTCTTCATATAATTAATTAAAATGCCTTTATTTGTATGGCATGTTCAATAGAAACAACATTTGAAAAATCTGACGCGTTTCGGCTGCATATCATTCTGCATATCATTCGCCCTAATTTGAAGAGGGAGTGGTTACAAAACACCTAGGTGTGTCCAATTAATTGTGTAACCACTCCCTCTTCAAATTAGGGCTAATTGGAAAAGCTGTTCAAAAGATGACATTGTATAATTTTTTTGTACTCCCTGACAAAGGATATTCAGCCGAAATGCGTCAGATTATTAAAATGTTGTTTCTTTTGAACATGCCATACAAATAAAGGCATTTTAATTCATTATCTGAAGAGAGCCTTGGTCCTCCTTTCTTTTTGATTACCAGGTTCTATTGTGCTGGAAATGGAACCCGGCTGTTCTGTGCTCCGCCTCCACAGTAATCAAGGCGACAGACAGGGACACATTCAATACTGCCTTGCATGCTCTTGCCTGCATCTAGGTGATCTAGGGTGTAATCATTAGTATAACAGTTGCACATAAGAGTTTCTATTGGACAAATACCGGTATTTTTATCCCCATGACCATTTGCTCATTGTATACCGTAATTTCCGGACTATAAGCCGATACTTTTTTCCCACGCTTTGACCGGCTAATTTATGGATTTTTCCCGCTTTCACAAGATTCATGCCGCCAAAAAACTGAGCACCGTCACATAATGTGACGTAAATCGAGTGCGCTCAACCTTCCCATCATTCTGATTACGGTAGTCATTTTGTCACCCTCATCATGGCAAAGACACGGAGAAATGCATATGATGCAGCTTTCAAGTTGAAGGCGATCGATCTGGCTGTTGGAAAAGGAAATAGAGCTGTCGGACGGGAGCTTGGCCTTAATGAGTCAATGATAAGACGTTGGAAACAGCAGCGTGAGGAACTGACTCAGTGCAAAAAGACAACAAAAGCTTTTAGAGGAAGAAATGCAGATGGCCCGAACTAGAACATGAGCTTGAAGACTGGGTCAACACACAGAGAGCAGACGGCCGAGGTGTTTCAACTGTGCAGATCCGACTGAAACCATCGTGGTGTCTAAGATTTATGAGACGT
Organism: Oncorhynchus nerka; assembly: GCF_034236695.1. Taxonomy (NCBI): domain Eukaryota; kingdom Metazoa; phylum Chordata; class Actinopteri; order Salmoniformes; family Salmonidae; genus Oncorhynchus; species Oncorhynchus nerka. The sequence goes on along the minus strand of NC_088414.1, from coordinate 2,694,558 downwards.
AAGGGCCTGTCCATCAGGGTACGGACGAGTCTGTGTCAGCAGCTCCCTCCCGACTACGAGGAAAAAGTTCCACAAATTCACTGATCTAAAGATAGAGGAGCTGTAACGGCGTTCTTCGTTTGTAGAAAGAGAGTCGGACCGAAATGCAGCGTGTAGGTTACTCATGACTTTAATGAATGAAAAGGTACATGAAATAACTCAGAATTACAAAACAACAAACAGAACGCGAAACCTAAATACAGCCTATCTGGTGAATACAACACAGGGACAAACACCCACAAAATCTAAAGCGAAACTGAGGCTGTCTAAATACGGTTCCCAATCAGAGACAACGACAAGCACCTGACTCTGATTGGGAAATCGCCTCAGGCAGCCAAACCTATACCACACCCCTAATCAGCCGCAATCCCAACTATACAAACCCCAACTATACCACACCCCTAATCAGCCGCAATCCCAACTATACAAACCCCAATACGAAAACAACATATAAACCCATGTCACACCCTGGGGCCTGTTGCACAAAAGTAGAATTAAGACATCCGGGATAAATGACTCAGCTGAGCTCAATGAAGCCAAAACATGTGCGTCCAGGCTTAATTGGTTGCACAAAGACCAAGCCAGGATGAGCAGACACGGATTCATTAAGCCAGGTGAAACCAATCCTGGATAGGTGCGCGCTCACGGCTCACTCAAATAGACCCCGCCACAGATCACAGATGAACTGATTTACCATGGCAACTAGAGCCGCGTACTTTTCCCCGTCGGAAGCACAAATCCTCATGGAGGCATACGAGGAGGTAAAAGATATAATTAAGAAGAAAGGCAACACCGCCACAGTGATAAAGCAAAGAGAAAAAGCGTGGCAAAGTATTGCAGACCGCCTGAATGCGTAAGTAGTGCACAATTACACACTCACCGCTCCGCTGAAACATCACAATTACAATTCAAATATTTAATTCACATCTCCAAAAATGCAGTTGTACTGTAATTATGAAACGGTTAAATTTTTAATTGAAATGTACTGCAGATATGAGTGAAATTGTGTAAAGTAACTCCATCACACTGTATAAAGCTATGATACATTTTTTGATATTTTTACTGAAAACAAGACAAAAATACCAAGTAATTTTTGCAGTGTGACTCCATTAAATGTGTGTGTGTGTAGATTAAACATGAACGGGCCAAAACGGACATGGCAGCAGGTCAAAATCAAATACAAGAACATTCTGCAGAATGGTATGGTCCCTGACTAATATTTAACAAAGCACAAGCATATATTGTACCCAGAAGGTGCCTGCTCACACATTGTCTGTACTGTTTTAGCAGTGAAAAAGAATACCCACAGACAAGGCACGGGTGGTGGGTCACCAAAGGCTGACCTTACCCCAGCAGAGGACATGGCCTTGGAGCTAAATAAAGGCAGGCCCGTCTTAGAGGGGATCCCTGGGGGAAAGAGACGAGCATAGGTTCCTCCCAAGATGCCACCCGCTTCATTCAAGGTATGTCCTTCCATCTCTACATGGGATACAACCACATTCATATTGAATCAATTTGGACTGTCTGACTTTGGTTTACCTATTGCCTTGCAGTGCCTGGCAGCACTGCGTTCCTGTTAGAGCCACCAGCACAAGCACCAGACGATGCTGATCCAGTGAGTACTCCATCAAAGGCATACTGTAGGCCTGGCATGTCTTGTCTACTAGCTTCAATATGAATCCGATTAAATGTGATAGGGTGAAGGCCCCAGTGCAGCTGCAACAGCACATGATGGAGACGATGATGAGGAGGAGACCATCTCTCTGGATTCCAGAAGGCATGAGGTATCATGTTAAGACTGTGAAAGTACTATTTACTCTACAATGGTGAGGAGTCCTCATCAAAATCAAAAAATCTAATTTCTTTTACAGGACCCAGATGCTATACAGTGGGAAAACCAGCCTGGCAACATAGTGCGTATTAATAAAAGGACACCACATCCTGCCAAATTCCAGCTGCGCTAATTGTATTGTGTTCACAGAGCTCACAAGCTATCAGAAAGTTGTATGGCAACCACCTCCGGCGCCAAATAGAACTGGCAGACATAGACATTCAGTACAAGAAGAAAAAGATGGAAAATCTTGCACTGGAGTCGAAATAAAAAAGAGGACAATTAGGAAACTGGACCTTGAAATAAAAAAACTTGAGAGGGAGGTGAGATATGCCTTCAATGTACACTGTATGCTAACTGTAACACAAATGTATTAATCATTATTTTTCTTTCCTCCCCAGCTCCAAGAAGATGACACAGCTCAAAATAAAAATTAGGTATATTCTCGTAAAGTCAAGTGAGCCATGACATGAGCTCTTATTGTGAGCACACAGGACGGTGGCATCTTTCTAAGGTTTTTTTTTTCCAGCAATCAGTACAACCAAGTCATCGTTATAAGGCATCGCCCTCTTTTGCCCACCCCCAGCACCAGGTGTGGCCACTAGCCTATATGAAGGCCCAAAATTGTGTGTTCCTTTCTGCTCTGACAATGGCATGCCCATTCGTGCGAGATGTGGTGGATGAAGAAGCACTTGTGCTGAGGAGAGCCTTCAGGCGAGAAAGGGTCTTCATGGACCGGTTGGACCCACTGGCCTTCCCTGATGACCATCTATATGAAAGATACAGGTTTTCTGCAGATGGCATCAGGTATCTATGCAGAACTACTGGGTCCCAGGATTAAGCACCGCACTGCACGGAGCCATGCACTGAGTGTGGAGCAAATGGTTTGTGTGGCCTTGCGCTTTTTGCTAGTGGAGCCTTCCTGTACTCAGTGGGGGATGCAGAACAGCTGAACAAGGCCACAATTTGCCGCACAATAAGGAGTGTGTGTCTGGCTATCAAAGCATTAGCAGATGTCTTCATCTCCTTCCTGGCCACAGAAGACTCTGTGACATCAAAGAGGTTCTATAGGATTGCAGGTAAGAGGATCTACAAATTACAGGACAACTGTTAACACATAGTAGGATACTCATTACTTTGTGTGACAGGTTTCCCCAATGTCATTGGTGCAGTGGACTGCACACACAAGGATAAAGCCCCTCAGGTGCCCATGAGGCCGATTTTGTGAATAGGAAATCCTTTCACAGCATTAATGTTCAGGTGAACATAACATTTTGATATTGTCCATTGTGAACACTCTGCATTGCCAGTGATGTGCATTGATTGGTGTAATATTCCTCATCTTATGATTTCAGATGGTCTGCAATGCTGACTGTGTGATCAGCAATGTTGTGGCAAAATGGCCTGGCTCAGTCCATGACTCCAGAATCTTTCGGGCCTCTGAAATCTCTCAGTGCCTATCACAAGGTAAGCCACACAACCCTATTTATAACCATCATGGCTGTGTCAAGAATATCACTGTGTTTATGAGGTAGTAATGATGAGATTTTGTGTTGACAGGTGAATTCTCTGGTGTGTTGCTGGGAGACAGGGGTATGGCTGCCAGCCTTTTCTCCTGACACCTTTCACAGACCCCCAGGAAGCACAGCAGGCCTACAACCATGCCCATGCCAGGACCAGGGCCAGAGTTGAAATGACCTTTGGCCTCCTGAAGGCACGCTTTCACTGCCTTCACAAATTAAGGGTCAGCCCTGTTAGGGCATGTGATATTACTGTGGCTTGTGCTGTCCTCCACAATGTGGCCTGCCTGAGGAAGGAGAGGGCCCCCAGAGTGCCACCAGCCATGGACTGGGACAATCCGGCAATCTTCCCTGATGACGACAGTGGTCGGCTGCTGAGGGACCAATATGTGTTGAATTATTTTAGTTAGTATGTGTGCTTTCAATTTTGGGTAAATATGTCCTGCGGTGGCAGAGGAATTTGGGTTTTTTGGGTTCGTTTTTTGACGAATTTGGCCTCTTATGATGTTTGTGCGGTATACTGTGTGTAATACAAGGCTGCAGGAGGCTACTGCATCCATTCATTTGTCTGTTCAGTTGATGTGTATGGATTTGTCCTGCATTTATTTTTAGTGTGCAGACATGCAGGGTGTGTTATATACAGACCTTTGAATGTGTATGTATCATTTTGTATAATATGCTTGGATTCTGTGCTTTCCATCTTGTAGAGTCACTGTGACTTCAGTTTCGAAAGGAGCTGATGGTTTACCTGCTTTGTTTTGTCCTTATTCAATAAAGGAACATAATGTTACACATTGTGTTTTTATATTCATATGGAATGTGTATTTGTTTATATGACAGAGTACTAGGGCCACACTGAAGAAAAAGGATAAAGTCATAAATTTATGAGGCTGGTTCTTTCTGCAGAAAAGCTACATTGTTTTTACAGTTTTGATACTTATGACAATGTGATACTTAATATTCTGGCACATCAGCATGTCTTTGTTTATGAAACCATACTGAAGTACAATTTCACAAAAATGCCCCACATCTGTCATTTTAACAACTGTCCTCCTTTAAAACAACTGGTTACAATATTATGACTTGTGTTTTTTCCCCTCTGTGGCCCTAATATTCTATCATTTTATATATAGCCTTATAGTCTATGGGAAACTGTAAATTATCTAATGATAGCAACATCATCTAAAAATCATTTTTATCCAAAATCATTGAAATTAATGATCACAAACGTTTAAATAATAACAGTGGGTCTAGTTATATGTGATAACAATGTATAGTGAGCAGTGAAATAACTATTGGTTTCCATTTGTGGTGACTGCTGACTGACATTAGGGATGAGATTAAATAGATCCTGGAATTTAACCTGGTCTGGAGCAGGCTAGCTCCTGAATAAATCTCCATGGTAATTTATACCATAACATATCCTCCTGCCCCTATCCATCTTTAGTGCAACCGGATTACGGATCAATTGAGCCAGGATCACCAAGATATCCTGGCTTAATCCCTTATCCTAGTTTTGTGCAACAGGCCCCTGGCCTACCCAAACATATAACAAAAACACAAAATACAATGACCAAGGCGTGACAGGAGCATTCCATCGGCCCGCGCGACATCATAAATATGGATGAGGTTCCTCTGACGTTTGACCTGCCTCTCGCTCGGACTGTCAACAGAGGAAAGGCGAATCATCCGTCACGCTGAAAACAACTGGGCATGAAAAAATACACTTCACCTGTGTTCTGAGCTGCACGGCATCGGGAGAAAAGATTCCACCGATGTTGACTTTTAAACGCATGACGATGCCAAAAGAAAAATTCCCGAGAGGAATTGTTATGAAAGTCAACAAGTCAACAAGAAAGGATGCATGAATGGCATACGGAGTGTTACGGCAAGCGACCGGGAGGATTCTTTCACAAGAACAAGGCATTGCTCGTGTTGGACAGCATGAGGGCCCACATAACAGATTCTGTGAAAGAAGCCATCAAGAGGACATACTCAATTCCAGCTGTGATTCCTGGGGGCATAACAAAGTATTTGCAGCCACTGGACATCAGTGTAAATCGTGCATTTAAGGTGTTCAGTGGGAGGCTTGGATGACAAGTGGGGAGAAATCCTTCACTAAAACGAGCCGCATGCGAAGAGCCACTTATGGTCAAGTCTGCCAGTGGGTCCTGACAGCGTGGAGCATTGTCAAAAAATCCACTATCATCAACGGCTTTCGAAAGGCTGGACTGCTGCGTGTTGTTGAGGGAATTTGCCTCCGGATGAAAGTGACGAGAGCGACAATGAAAACGATCCAACATCGGATGAAGCAATTCTGAGGCTATTCAACTCCGACACCGAAGGAGATGACTTCAGTGGTTTCAGTGCACAGGAGGAGGAAGATAGTGACCAATGACTTTATTGGTAGGCTACTGTTTAATATTTGTAACAAGCCGTGTTTCGTTAAAGCCTATTTATTTTTGTTACAAGCCGTGTTTCGTTTAAAGGCTGTGTAAAGTTAATTTGTTTCAATGTACCGGTAGGAACCTGCGGCTTATAGACAGACATTATGTACAAAATACTTTTTTTTTTTATCAGTTGGTGCGGTTTATATTCAGGTGCGCTTAATAGTCCAGAAATTACGGTAATTCTTTATCGCCTCTATGCGCTCTCCTCCTCTTACCTTTTCCAAGCCAAACCTTCATACCATATCCACTTTTTTAATGGTTAAAAAAACATAAAGCTTAGCTTGACTTGGAAAAGTTCCAGTGTTGGATAGTCATAGCTAGTTAGCTAACATAGCATCCCTCTCTGTTTGAGCCAGGTGTTTGAGTAGGCTAAACTAGCTAGGTAAGTGAAAGTAAAAGTGGAAAAAAATACAACAAAATAAAAGCTCTCTCTCTTGCTTCTTTAATTTTTAAAGAAATTAATTAGTTTAAAACTGCTCAACCATTGTCTTTCTCTCTCTTTGAGTCAACTACTCACCACATTTTATGCACTGCAGTGCTAGCTAGATGTAAGAAGAAAGGTAGGCTATCTCATATAGCCTGTAGCCTAGGCCTACTCTACGCTATATGTGCTCAGCCATGCATTGAACGGTCTTCTTAGCGAACAGTGATTGAGTTATATTATTAGCCTTAAATATGACTATCCAATCTACTCATCACTTTACCAATAAATAGTATGCTCTTACATAAGTCTGCAAATGCGATGATGCATGGAATGCTTTATAATAAAGGTGCATTTTTCTAGTGAAAATGTGCTTTCCTAAACTTGAAACTCACACGCTTTATCAGTCAACAACACACATATATTTTTAGTAAGAATAGGTATATAACAGAATGAAAGAGAACACATATTTTCCCCAACTAAGCTTTCTGACTGTTGCAGGGAGCACAAAGTCACATTCTGGGCTTATAAAACAAGTTTTATGAGCAAGAGCAGTGTGCAGTTCTCTCTTTTATTGACCTTATATCACATAGGCATATTCTATGAATGCATTTCTATAGACCAAACAAAGCAATTATCATAACTGGTTTGGTTGTATTATGTTAGTATTTCCACCAGTAGATTTACCCACACACCACTACTGACGTTAATGTGCTGATTTGTTTACAGAACATTTTTGTAAACCGGGAGGGGGGCAGGGTCTAACAACAAACAAAGCCCCTGGGCCTAAGATTTCTCAATCCGGCCATGCTCATGCGCTGTTTGTCATGGATCATCATTCTCCCAAGTCATCCTATAATTAATGTGGCCACCAATATGCTCACACATGCCCAGTTATTCAGGCAAGTTTACCATGCACTCTGCCTTTCTCCTGAGCAGCTTCGCGCACCTAGAACCAAGAACGCAGCAATAGAACACTTATTGATTGGTTGTCAATGTTTTATCATCAGAGGGAAAAAAATAACTCTGAAAGGGAGCTTTCGTTATCGTTATCCGCTCCTTTTGTAGTTGTCGTGGTAGTGTGAACGCTCCTGTTAACTTCAATTGTCACGCCCTGACCTTAGTTCCTTTTTATGTCTCTATTTTGGTTTGGTCGGGGCGTGAGTTGGGGTGGGCATTCTATGTTGTTTTTCTATGTTTTATATGTGTTTGGCCTGATATGGTTCCCAATCAGAGGCAGCTGTCTATCGTTGTCTCTGATTGAGAACCATACTTAGGTAGCCTGTTCCCACCTGGTGTTTGTGGGTAGTTGTTTCCTGTTTTGTGTTGTGTCACCTTTCAGGACTGTTTTGATTCACTTTGTTGTTTTTTATTTCGTGTTCAGTTATATTAAATTAACATGGACACTTACCACGCTGCGTTTTGGTCTGTATTTGGTGTTCAGTTATATTAAATTAACATGGACACTTACCACGCTGCGTTTTGGTCCGATCTTTCCTGTTCCTCAGATGAAGAAGATCGTTTCATCAATTATATATACAGTACCAGTCAAAAGTTTGGACACATGTACTCATTCAAGGGTTTTTCTTTATTTTACTATTTTCTACAATGTAGAATAATAGTGAAGACATCAAAACTATGAACTTACACATATGAAATCATATAAAAACTAAAAAAGTGTTAAACAAAGTAGCCACCCTTTGCCTTGATGACATCTTTGCACACTCTTGGCATTCACCTGGAATGCTTTTCCAACAGTCTTGATGGGTTCCCACATATGCTGAGCACTTGTTGGCTGTTTTTCCTTCACTCTGTGGTCAACTCATCCCAAACCAACTCAATTGGGTTGAGGTCGGGGATTGTGGAGGCCAGGTCATCTTATGAATCACTCCATCACTCTCCTTCTTGGTAAAATAGAACTAAAACACAGCCTGGAGATGTGTTGGGTCATTGTCCTGTTTAAAAACAAATGATCATCCCACAAAACAGATGGGATGGCGTATCGCTGCAGAATGCTGTGGTAGTCATGCAGGTTAAGTGTGCCTTATATTCTAAATAAATCACAGACAGTGTCACCAGCAAAAGGTCCCCCACACTCCTCCTCCATGCCTCACGGTGGGAAGCACACATGCAGACATCATCCGTTCACTTACTCTGCGTCTCACAAAGACATGGCGGTTGGAACCAAAAATCTAAAATTTGAACACATCAGACCAAAGGGCAGATTTCCACCGGTCTAAGGTCCATTGCTCATGTTTCTTGGCCCAAGCAAGTCTCTTCTTATTATTGATGTCCATTAGTAGTGGTTTCTTTGCAGCAAAATCGACCATGAAGGCCCGATTCACAGTCACCTCTGAGCAGTTGATATAGTGATGTGTCTGTTACTTGAACTCTGTGAAGCATTTATTTGGGCTGAAATTTCTGAGGCAGGTAACTCTAATGAAATTATCCTCTGTAGCAGAGGTAACTCTGGGTCTTCCTTTCCTGTGGCGGTCCTTATGAGAGTCAGTTTCATCATAGCGCTTGATGGTTTTGCAAGTACACTTGAAGAAACATTCAAAGTTTTTGAAATTTTCCAGATTGACTGACCATGTCTTAAAGTAATGATGAACTGTAGTTTCTCTTTGCTTATTTGAGCTGTTCTTGCCATAATATAGACTTGGTGTTTTTACCAAATAGGGCTATCTTCTGTATACCACCCCTACCTTCTCACAACACAATTGATTGGCTCAAACGCATTGAGGAAAGAAATTCGACAAATTAACTTTTAACAAGGCAAATTTAACAAGGTAAATTGAGAGAATGTGACGATTGTTCAAAGCTGTCATCAAGGCAAAAGGTGGCTACTTTGAAGAATTTGAAATATAAAACCTATTTTGATTTATTAATCACTTTTGGGTTATTCATTACATGATTTCATATGTTTTATTTCATAGTTTTTGTCTTCACTATTATTATACAATGTAGAAAATAGCAAAAATAAATAAAAACCCTTGAATGAGCAGGTGTGTCCAAACTTTGACTGGTACTGTGTATGTGTATACTGTATATCACTGTGTATGTGTATATATAATTTAAAATGTCCTTGTTTTTGAAAGAAAAGCTATTTTGTTTGCTCATTAAAATAACATCAAATTGATCAGAAATATAGTGTAGACATGTTGGAAATGACTATTGTAGATGGAAATGGCAGATTTTTTTATGGAATATCTACATATGCGTTTAGAGGCCCGTTATCAGCAACCATCACTCCTGTGTTCCAATGGCACGTTGTGTTAGCTAATCCAAGTTTATCATTTTAAAAGGCTAATTGATCATTAGAAAACCATTCTGCAATTCTGTTAGCACAGCTGAAAACTTTTGTCCTGATTAAAGAAGCAATACAACTGTCCTTCTTTAGACTAGTTGAATATGTGGAGCATCAGCATTTGTGGTTTTGATTACAGGCTCAAAATGGCCAGAAACAAAGAGCTTTCTTCTGAAACTTGCCAGTCAATTCTTGTTCTGATAAAGGAACTCTATTCCATGCTAGAAATTCCCAAGAAACTGAAGATCTTGTACAACGAGTTCATTAGAACGTGCGTCGAAGATGTCGTTCCCATAGCAACGATAAAAACATTCCCAAACCAGAAACCGTGGATTGATGGCAGCATTCGCGTGAAACTGAAAGCGCGAACCACTGCTTTTAATCAGGGCAAGGTGTCTGGTAACATGTCCCCGAATATAAACAATGCAGCTATTCCCTCCATAAGGCTATTAAACAAGCTAAGCGTCAGTACAGGGACAAAGTGGAATCTCAATTCAATGGCTCAGACACAAGAGGCATGTGGCAGGGTCTACAGTCAATCACGGACTACAAGAAGAAACCCAGCCCAGTCACGGACCAGGATGTCTTGCTCCCAGGCAGACTAAATAACTTTTGCCCGCTTTGAGGACAATACAGTGCCACTGACACGGCCTGCAACGAAAACATGCGGTCTCTCCTTCACTGCAGCCGAGGTGAGTAAGACATTTAAACGTGTTAACCCTCGCAAGGCTGCAGGCCCAGACGGCATCCCCAGCCGCGCCCTCAGAGCATGCGCAGACCAGCTGGCCGGTGTGTTTACGGACATATTCAATCAATCCCTATACCAGTCTGCTGTTCCCACATGCTTCAAGAGGGCCACCATTGTTCCTGTTCCCAAGAAAGCTAAGGTAACTGAGCTAAACGACTACCGCCCGTAGCACTCACTTCCGTCATCATGAAGTGCTTTGAGAGACTAGTCAAGGACCATATCACCTCCACCCTACCTGACACCCTAGACCCTCCAATTTGCTTACCGCCCAAATAGGTCCACAGACGATGCAATCTCAACCACACTGCACACTGCCCTAACCCACCTGGACAAGAGGAATACCTATGTGAGAATGCTGTTCATCGACTACAGCTCGGCATTCAACACCATAGTACCCTCCAAGCTCGTCATCAAGCTCGAGACCCTGGGTCTCGACCCCGCCCTGTGCAACTGGGTACTGGACTTCCTGACGGGCCGCCCCAGGTGGTGAGGGTAGGCAACAACATCTCCTCCCCGCTGATCCTCAACACGGGGGCCCCACAAGGGTGCGTTCTGAGCCCTCTCCTGTACTCCCTGTTCACCCACGACTGCGTGGCCACGCACGCCTCCAACTCAATCATCAAGTTTGCGGACGACACAACAGTGGTAGGCTTGATTACCAACAACGACGAGACGGCCTACAGGGAGGAGGTGAGGGCCCTCGGAGTGTGGTGTCAGGAAAATAACCTCACACTCAACGTCAACAAAACTAAGGAGATGATTGTGGACTTCAGGAAACAGCAGAGGGAACACCCCCTATCCACATCGATGGAACAGTAGTGGAGAGGGTAGCAAGTTTTAAGTTCCTCGGCATACACATCACAGACAAACTGAATTGGTCCACTCACACTGACAGCGTCGTGAAGAAGGCGCAGCAGCGCCTCTTCAACCTCAGGAGGCTGAAGAAATTCGGCTTGTCACCAAAAGCACTCACGAACTTCTACAGATGCACACCCAGAGCATCCTGGCGGGCTGTATCACCGCCTGGTACGGCAACTGCTCCGCCCTCAACCGTAAGGCTCTCCAGAGGGTAGTGAGGTCTGCACAACGCATCACCGGGGGCAAACTACCTGCCCTCCAGGACACCTACACCACCCGATGTTACAGGAAGGCCATAAAGATCATCAAGGACATCAACCACCCGAACCACTGCCTGTTCACCCCGCTATCATCCAGAAGGCGAGGTCAGTACAGGTGCATCAAAGCTGGGACTGAGAGACTGAAAACAGCTTCTATCTCAAGGCTATCAGACTGTTAAACAGCCACCATTGAGTGGCTGCTGCCAACACACTGTCATTGACACTGACCCAACTCCAGCCACTTTAATAATGGGAATTGATGGGAAATGATGTAAATATATCACTAGCCACTTTAAACAATGCTACCTTATATAATGTTACTTACCCTACATTATTCATCTCATATGCATACGTATATACTGTACTCTACATCATCGACTGCATCCTTATGTAATACATGTATCACTAGCCACTTTAACTATGCCACTTTGTTTACTTTGTCTACATACTCATCTCATATGTATATACTGTACTCGATACCATCTACTGTATGCTGCTCTGTACCATCACTCACTCATATATCCTTATGTACATATTCTTTATCCCCTAACACTGTGTATAAGACAGTAGTTTTAGAATTGTTAGTTAGATTACTTGTTGGTTATCACTGCATTGTCGGAACTAGAAGCACAAGCATTTCGCTACACTCGCATTAACATCTGCTAACCATGTGTATGTGACAAATAAAATTTGATTTGATTTGATTTGATTTGATTTGAACGCTACTCCCTTCACAAAACAGCGCAAACTGGACCTAACCAGAATAGAAAGAGGAGTGGGAGTCCCCAGTGCACAACTGAACAAGAGGACAAGCACATTAGAGTATCTAGTTTGAGAAACAGATGCCTCACAAGTCCTCAACTGGCAGCTTTATAAAATACACAAAACACCAGTCTCAATGGTTAACAGTGAAGAGTCGACTCCGGGATGCTGGCCTTCTTGGCAAGGACAGTTTTATTGCTTTTTGAATCAGGGCAACAGTTTTCAGCTGTGCTGACATAATTGCAAAAGAGTTTTCTAATGATCAATTAGCCTTTCAAAATTATTAACATGGATTAGCTAACACAATGTGCCATTGGAACACAGCAGTGTAAGTTGCTGATAATGGGCCTATGAAGATATTCCATAAAAAAAGCAGTTTCCAGCTACATTAGTCATTTACAACATTAACAATGTCTACACTGTATATCTGATCAATTTGATGTTATTTTAATGGACAATTTTTTAAAATTTTCTTTCAAAAACAAGGACATTTCTAAGTAAGCCCAAACTTTTGAACGGTAGTGTATATATATTTGTTTTTTTAATCATTGTAGTTATCGCGTTATCGTCCTTGGTGTGGATGGCCTTTAAATATATTTTTGCTCTTCTCACTAACGGTTAAGGGTTCCATCTTGTTATTCTATTGAGCCCTTTTTTATGTGAATAAAAGTGTCATCATATATTCCCCATTTGCACAAGGCTATTACTAGGCTACTTTTGCTTTCTTCCAATGTAATGCTTCAACCACTAAAAACTGCTCATACACATGGTCTAAAGTTTGGGGGAGGATGAGCATATTCTCACGCCAAGTTCAGTTTTTGAGTTTGAGTTTATTTTATTTTTACAGGGACAGTGCACATTAATCAACGTTTCAGTAAAAGTGCCGGTTTTAGACAGCCGGCTAATTTTCAACCGCAGTCCCTGGGCATGTTATTTTCGAACTTTTGTGTGGGAACTGGCGCACGCATGTTTCTGGGCATATTTTGTCCATATGCAACATTTATAAATGAGGCCCCTGCACTTGTCCTGATGGTGACACTGAAGAATGAGAATCATATTGGCATGTCGAGGAGGAGGAACGCAGCCTGAGGGGGAACAAGCCTGTACAGGCTCAGACACAGTCATGCACATACACTTGACCTCTGCAATTTTATACATGCATTATTCAGGTGGCAAGAGGATGTTGCCAAGTTCGAAAAAGTTCAGCTATGTACAGTTTCAGATTTTCCAGAGTTTAACTGATACAACAGTGTTGCATTATGTGGACCAAGGCTGAAATAAGTGGGCAAAGTTATTTGTTGGCTACTTTAAGGAATAGGGAGGCCTTTCAAGCTGACATTTCTTTCAGTGGATCACTGTGTTGTCACAATCATGCCCCCCTCCAAGATGTAGACTCCCCTACAATATTGTTTGTATTACTTTTATTGTAAATGACAATAGAATATGTTTCTGAACACTTCTACATTCATGTGGGTACTACCATGATTAGATAATCATGAATGAATCGTGAATGATGATTAACTACAGATGCCCAATAACAGGCGAGGTAAGCATTTGCGGGCCACTAGAGATCCTGGTTCGAGTCCAGGCTCTGTCACAGCGGGCCGCGACCGGGAGACCCCACACAATTGGCCCAGAGTCGTCCGGGTTAGGGGAGGGTTTGGCACGCAGGGATGTCCTTGTCCCATCGCGTTCTAAAGACTCCTGTGGCGGGCCGGGTGCATGCAGGCTGACAAGGTCGCCAGGTGAATGGTGTTTCCTCCGACACATTGGTGAAGCTGGCTTCCGGGTGGGTTAAGTGGGCATTGTTTTAAGAAGCAGTGCGGCTTGGTTGGGTCGTGTTTCAGGGGAGGCATGGCTCTCATGGCTTCGGGAAACGAGGAGACAATTGGATACCACAAAAAACGGGTAAAAGTTTTTTTTAAATGTAAAAATAAAGAAGTGCCCGTTCAAGAAGGCCCAAGGTCATTGGCCACAGATAAAATGACGTCATTTAAAAATATATATATATTTCACCTTTATTTAACCAGGTAGGCTAGTTGAGAACAAGTTCTCATTTGCAACTGCGACCTGGCCAAGATAAAGCATAGCAGTGTGAACAGACAACATAGAGTTACACATGGAGTAAACAATTAACAAGTCAATAACACAGTAGAAAAAAAGAGAGTCTATATACATTGTGTGCAAAAGGCATGAGGAGGTAGGCAAATAATTACAATTTTGCAGATTAACACTGGAGTGATAAATGATCAGATGGTCATGTACAGGTAGAGATATTTGTGTGCAAAAGAGCAGAAAAGTAAATAAATATAAACAGTATGTTGTTTTGTTGTGTTGTGGAATAGAAAGCCGACTCTAGATTTGATTTTCGATTGGAGATGTTTGATATGAGTCTGGAAGGAGAGTTTACAGTCTAGCCAGACACCTAGGTACTTATAGATGTCCACATATTCAAGGTCGGAACCATCCAGGGTGGTGATGCTGGTCAGGCGTGCGGGTGCATGCAGCGAACGGTTGAAAAGCATGCATTTGGTTTTACTAGCGTTTAAGAGCAGTTGGAGGCCACGGAAGGAGTGTTGTATGGCATTGAAGCTCGTTTGGAGGTTAGATAGCACAGTGTCCAAGGACGGGCCGGAAGTATATAGAATGGTGTCGTCTGCATAGAGGTGGATCAGGGAATCGCACCCAGCAAGAGCAACATCATTGGTATACACAGAGAAAAGAGTCGGCCCGAGGATTGAACCCTGTGGCACCCCCATAGAGACTGCCAGAGGACCGGACAGCATGCCCTCCGATTTGACACACTGAACTCTGTCTGCAAAGTAGTTGGTGAACCAGGCAAGGCAGTCATCCGAAAAACCGAGGCTACTGAGTCTGCCGATAAGAATATGGTGATTGACAGAGTCGAAAGCCTTGGCAAGGTCGATGAAGACGGCTGCACAGTACTGTCTTTTATCGATGGCGGTTATGATATCGTTTAGTACCTTGAGCGTGGCTGAGGTGCACCCGTGACCGGCTCGGAAACCAGATTGCACAGCGGAGAAGGTACGGTGGGATTCGAGATGGTCAGTGACCTGTTTGTTGACTTGGCTTTCGAAGACCTTAGATAGGCAGGGTAGGATGGATATAGGTCTGTAACAGTTTGGGTCCAGGGTGTCTCCCCCTTTGAGGAGGGGGATGACTGCGGCAACTTTCCAATCCTTGGGGATCTCAGACGATATGAAAGAGAGGTTGAACAGGCTGGTAATAGGGGTTGCGACAATGGCGGCGGATAGTTTCAGAAATAGAGGGTCCAGATTGTCAAGCCCAGCTGATTTGTACGGGTCCAGGTTTTGCAGCTCTTTCAGAACATCTGCTATCTGGATTTGGGTAAAGGAGAACCTGGAGAGGCTTGGGCGGAGCTGTTGGCCGAGGTTGGAGTAGCCAGGAGGAAGGCATGACCAGCCGTTGAGAAATGCTTGTTGAAGTTTTCGATAATCATGGATTTATCGGTGGTGACCGTGTTACCTAGCCTCAGTAGCTGTGATTGCACTGATCATGTCAACATCATACTTTCAAAATCTTATCTAACAAGCTAGCAGTCATCATCATGAATCAAGTTGACAATCTACTGGCAAATCCTTTTCAATCGTTGTCATATGCAGAGAAATTATGTAGAGCAATTATAGGTAAAACGTATCAGTGCTCATCGCCATTGGACATAAACATTACACAACAAAATCGGTGGCTAACTGCAAGCATTGCAAAGAATCACTAGCCTGCTATTCAGTGGAGAGGATGTATGGTCCAAGTCTGGCTTTAAGGGTCTCCTTTCCAAGCTCACAAGGATAACCATTCAACATTGGGCATGCTGTCAATCCAGCATGACTTCTGCCGCTTTCAAAATAACTGGAAACTCAGAGAACTCTGACTTCAGCAAGTTCAAGACAACTGGGAACTAAAAAAATAATTTGTTTTGAACGGTCATCCAACTCGGAATTCAAATTGTGAACTCGGGCCTCTTTCTAGAGCTCCGACCTGAAGATCACCAACGACATGATTCCAAGTTGGGAACTCGGGCCTCTTTCTAGAGCTCCGACCTGAAGATCACTAACGACATGATTCCAAGTTGGGAACTCGGGCCTCTTTCTAGAGCTCCGACCTGAAGATCACTAACGACATGATTCCAAGTTGGGAACTCGGGCCTCTTTCTAGAACTCCGACCTGAAGATCACTAACGACATGATTCCAAGTTGGGAACTCGGGCCTCTTTCTAGAACTCCGACCTGAAGATCACTAACGACATGATTCCAAGTTGGGAACTCGGGCCTCTTTCTAGAGCTCCGACCTGAAGATCACTAACGACATGATTCCAAGTTGTGAACTCGGGCCTCTTTCTAGAGCTCCGACCTGAAGATCACTAACGACATGATTCCAAGTTGGGAACTCGGGCCTCTTTCTAGAGCTCCGACCTGAAGATCACTAACGACATGATTCCAAATTGTGAACTCGGGCCTCTTTCTAGAGCTCCGACCTGAAGATCACTAACGACATGATTCCAAATTGTGAACTCGGGCCTCTTTCTAGAGCTCCGACCTGATCACTAACGACATGATTCTACCTTGTTTTTTTCCAGAGTTCCCAGTTGTCACGTAAGCACCATAAATCCAGAGAATGCCAGACTTTGATGAAAGTTTGATGACAAAATCTGACCACGAAGGACCAAGTGAGAACAGCACAACAAGGTGAGTCCAAAAATGTATTGTATGCTGCTGCATAAATGATGTAATATGCCAGGGAGATGTGTCTACTGTAGCTAAGAGAGTAACACTATGTTGTGTAGTAAGCTGTTAGTAGCCCATGTGCCTCACCCTAATAATTTGGTCCCTTTTCCCCTCATAATCTAGCCTACTGTTCTGACTCGGTGGTGCATATGTAGTCTATAGCCTGTTTTAGAGAAATGTCATTAGCAAATATTGTAAGAGCTTTCATTGTCAGCTTATTGTCCCCTTTATTTATCCTACCTGACTTGGTGTACAGGGAGAATACTGTAAGAACAGACCGTGTTTTTATGGCGCCGGAGAGGGTGGCTGCCGTTTTATTAGCAAACAGCTGGAGGCAGGGCTTTCTCCTATAGAGCTCCATTTTTATTGAATGGTCTGTCTACCCATGTGAGAGACGCAGACTCGGTCTCAACCTTTAAGTCTTTACTGAAGACTCATCTCTTCAGTGGGTCATATGATTGAGTGTAGTCTGGCCCAGGAGTGTGAATGTGAACGGAAAGGCTCTGGAGCGACGAACAACACTTGGTGTCTCTGCCTGGCCGGTTCCCCTCTCTCCACTTGGATTCTCTGCCTCTAACCATATTACAGGGGCTGAGTCACTGGCTTACTGGTGTTCTTTCATGCCGTCCCTAGGAGGGGTGTGTCACTTGAGTGGGTTGTGTCACTGATGTGATCTTCCTGTCTGGGTTGGCGCCCCCCCTTGGGTTGTGCCGTGGCGGAGATCTTTGTGGACAATACTCGGCCTTGTCTCAGGATGGTAAGTTGGTGGTTGAAGATATCCCTCTAGTGGTGTGGGGGCTGTGCGTTGGCAAAGTAGGGGGGGTTATATCCTTCCTGTTTGGCCCTGTCCTGGGGTATCATCAGATACCACAGTGTCTCCTGACCCCTCCTGTCTCAGCCTCCAGTATTTATGCTGCAGTAGTTTGTGTCGGGGGGCTAGGGTCAGTTTTCTATATCTGGAGTACTTCTCCTGTCTTATCCAGTGTCCTGTGTGAATTTAAGTATGCTCTCTCTAATTCTCTCTTTCTCTCGGAGGACCTGAGCCCTAGGACCATGCCTCAGGACTACCTGGCATGATGACTCCTTGCTGTCCCCAGTCCACCTGGCCGTGCTGCTGCTCCAGTTTCAACTGTTGTGCCTGCGGCTATGGAATCCTGACCTGTTCACCGGACGTTCTACCTGTCCCAGACCTCCTCTCTAGAGACAGCAGGAGTGGTAGAGATACTCTTAATGATCGGCTATGAATAGTCAACTGACATTTACTCCTGAGGTGCTGACTTGCTGCACCCTCGACAACTACTGTGATTATTATTATTTGACCATGCTGGTCATTTATGAACATTTGAACATCTTGGCCATGTTCTGTTATAATCTCCACCCGGCACAGCCAGAAGAGAACTGGCCACCACTCATAGCCTGGTTCCTCTCTAGGTTTCTTCCTAGGTTTTGGCCTTTCTATGGAGTTCTTCCTAGCCACCGTGCTTCTACACCTGCATTGCTTGCTGTTTGGGGTTTTAGGCTGGGTTTCTGTATAGCACTTTGAGATATCAGCTGATGTACGAAGGGCTATATAAATACATTTGATTTGATTTGATTGGTTCTTAACCAACCATGCTATTTTATTTGGTTTTATCGCATTGTTTCTAACTTATTTTGTACATAATGTTGCTGCCGGACATCAGAACCGCGATTACTCACCTTGAATTGGAGACAGAAATGTTTTTTAATGAGTCAGACGAGAGGGATTTACTCCAGACATCCAAACAGGCCCTCAACCCCGACACGTGAAAGAGACAGATGTCACAGAAAGAGATCTGGGTGCCGTGTGAGGATCAGGCAACGAGTGGATAATCTGCCTTTGCCATCCATACTATTAGCCAACGTACAATCGCTGGAAAATAAATGAAAGGAAATAAAAGCATGTATATCCTACAGACGGGACATAAAAAACTGTAATATCTTGTGTTTCAACGAGTTGTGGCTGAACGACGACATGAATAACATACAGCTGGCGGATTATACACTATCAGCAGGATAGAACAGCAGCCTCTGGTAAGACAAGGGTTGGCAGTCTATGTATATTTGTAAACAACAGCTGATGCACAATATTTAAGGAAGTCTCAAGGTTCTGCTCGCCTGAGGTAGAGTATCTCATGATAAGCTTTAGACCACACTATCTACCTAAAGAGTTTTCATCTGTATTTTTCGTAGCTGTCTACATATCAACACAGACTGATTCTGGTACTAAGACCACACTCAATGAGTTGGAAAATGCTCATCCAGAGGCGGTGCTCCTTATGGCTGGGGACTTTAATGCAGGAAAACTTGCAACCAGAGGGAAAATAACTCTGGACCACCAATACTCCACACACAGAGATGCATACAAAGCTCTCCCTCACCCTCCATTTGGCAAATCTGACCATAATTCTATCCTCCTGATTCCTGCTTACAAGCCAAAATTGACCGTGTGGTGCCAGGACAACAACCTCTCCCTCAACGTGATCAAGACAAAGGAGATGATTGTGGACTACAGGAAAAGAGGACCGAGCACTCCCCCATTCTCATCGACGGGGCTGTAGTGGAGCAGGTTGAGAGATTCAAGTTCCTTGGTGTCCACATCACCAACAAACTAACATGATCCAAGCACACCAAGACAGTTGTGAATAGGGCATGACAAAACCTATTCCCCTTCAGGAGACTGAAAAGATTTGGGTCCTCAGATCCTCAAACAGTTCTACAGCTGCACCATCGAGAGCATCCTGACGGGTTGCATCACTGCCTGGTATGGCAACTGCTCGGCCTCCGACCGCAAGGCACGACAGAGGGTAGTGCGTACGGCCCAGTACATCACCGGGGCCAAGCTTCCTGCCATCCAGGACCTACATACCAGGCGGTGTCAGAGGAAGGCCCTAAAAATTGTCAAAGACTCCAGACACCTTAGTCATAGACTATTCGCTCTGCTACCACACGGCAAGAGGTAACGGAGCACCAAGTCTAGATCCAAGAGGCTTCTAAACAGCTTCTACCCTCAAGCCATAAGACTTGTGAATAGCTAATCAAATTGCTACCCAGACTATTTGCATTGCCCCCTCCCCTCTCCCAGTCTTTTACACTGCTGTCACTCTGTTGTTATTATCTGTGCACAGTCACTTTAATATCTCTAAATACATGTACATATTAACTCAATTACTTCGACTAACCGGTGCCCATGCACATTGACTCTATACCGGTACCCCCTGTATATAGCCTCGCTATTGTTATTTTACTGCTGCTCTTTAATTATTTGTTACTTTTTGGGGGGGTATTTTCTTAAAACTACATTGTTTATGGCTTGTAAGTAAGCATTTCATTGTTTAAACTTGTTGTATTCAGCGCACGTGACACATCACATTTGATGTTCTGAATTCTGTCGCTGTACATTTCAAAAGTGTTGAACAAATCGTTATTTTGACTTCGTCCGTCCTCCTATGTCTTATTCGAAATGACGGATTGCCTCTCAGCCGCTAGTCGTCCCCTTATGCAATAGTTTGTACATACATGTCAATTGTCAGTAGAAACCACATTTATTTAAGCAAGTCAGTCATATCAAATATGTTTTTTTTGAAAGGCAGTAAATGGCTGAATGAACTGTTTTTCTGCCAGACAAGGCTCTGCTGATAGCCAGGTGTAACAGTGTTGGGACTGCTGTTGGGACAGCTTAATGTGGGCCCTAACATGCTGACCACACCGCTCGCGTCGCGTGCCTTGCAAAATAAATTTATACATACTTAGGTTGGAGTCATTAAAACTCGTTTTCAACCACTCCACAAATTTCTTGTTAACAAACTATAGTTTTGGCAAGTCTGTTAGGACATCTACTTTCTGCATGACAAGTATTTTTTTCCAACAATTGTTTACTGACAGATTATTTCACTATATCACAATTCCAGTGGGTCAGAAATTCACATACACTAAGTTGACTGTGCCTTTAAACACCTTGGAAAATTCCAGAAAATGATGTCATGGCTTTAAAAGCTTCTGATAGGCTAATTGACATCATTTGAGTCAATTGGAGGTGTACCTGTGGATGTATTTCAAGGCCTACCTTCAAACCCAATTGCTCGGACGACATTTCTTATTTCTCTATGATCTTCGTCCCCATGTACAAGAATTTGTAGAGCAACATATAATATTCATTTCAAATGTCTGGTTTATGTTATTTTATTAAAAAAGGAAACTAAAAAATATACTAAAAGTATCAGCATAAATACAGAACTTTACATTATTCCCAAGAGTTGAGTCTGAGTGTTTCTATTAACAGACAGATCAAGTCCGTCAGCATTGTCTATCATGAGAGATATAAGTGCATCAAAGCAGTATTACAGGTAGAGCTCACTTAGATGGTGAGTCCGTACAATCGACAATGGCTACATTTCATACGGACAAATACACTCTACCCATGGCACCTTTTATATACCACGTCGCCTCATCTCATCAGAAATGAGTAGCGGTTGAACCAATAGAGGGGCTAGAAATGGAGAAGGCTCCTTGAACAGTCTCTGATCTGGGATCAGATGTAATTATTTTTATTAATGGGAGTAGAGATGTGGCATTGGTACTGGATTAGTATGACAATCAAGCATAAAGCTAGTTTAATATTACGGGGGCTGTAAGAAGGGACCAGTTGACTGTCTTTTGTCACGTTTGTTTGTGTGTGTGTCTCCACAGAGGGCCCATAGGAGTTGACTGTTAGCTGACTAGAAGCAGTGGTGTGCCACAAAACCTTTCCTAATCTTGATAAAAATGTTTGTACACTCTGTAATTTTGATTTGGGAGCACCTGTGCCAGTCAGATAATAGATTAAATGGTACATTGTTACATCTGTATCGTTGTTCCAAGTCCAGTGCACTCAGGCTGTTCCATTTGTATCATTTGAGGGGCTCGCATCACGAGCAAAGTCATTTTTATTATTTTACTTAGTCTGTGATAACCATTATCACTTGTAAGTTTGATTAGGCTTAGCGAGAGTAATTTATTAGCTATACCACAGCCTCTTGCCATAAAAACAAATGGAGCTTGGCTATGTGTACGTGGTTGTACCTCTAACACAGACTGTTCAAAACTAAATACCTATTTGCGGGATACTCTTAAAGGGGTATACAGAAATGAACCTTCATGAGTAAGGAACTATGAAAATACTTCAAACAAACCCTATTTAGTAAACATTTGTCACAGAAAATAGATGATATGCAATATAGATCAGATGGATGTCATCACCACTAAATGAATGAATTTGGTGTGCAGGGCATAATTGTATATCCCATCAAGGTGTGCCACGGTTCAAAAAGAGGTTGGGAACCACTGGACTAGAGGCTCTGTAGTAGCTTATTGGTGCTTCTCTCTACCAGGCGGGGGCAGTGTTGGCAAGTCGTCTCATGCGCCTGAAAGGAACACACATTAAATAGGTTACTATGGGAAAGGGGGATACCTAGTCAGTTGTACAACTGAATGCATTCAACTGAAATGTGTCTTCCGCATTTAACCCAACCCCTCATGAGGCAGATGGGCATAAATACAACACAGTAGAAAACATTCTTAGATGGGAAATATGATGTAGGATAGAAGTTTTCATACTTTTCTGACCAAATACCCTATTCCAAATTATAACTGGTTTTTACACGGATCAGTTTTCAATTGTCTGAGTGGTGCAGACTAAAATAAATGTCTGATTTTAAGGAAAAACCTGAATCTTGTTGTCTCTTCCTGAATATTTAATTAGTGCACTGTTAATACAACAATCCCCCAAAAATGGTGCATGTCAGCAGTCAAGTGTTCAAGTTAGAGAACAATGCAGAGCAAAGTACTTTCTGTCCAGAGCAAAAAACGGTCATGATGACGCGTGTTCCATCTTAAAATTTGACTGATGACATGCACAATTATTTGGGATTGTATTAACAGCGGAATAATGAACAAAATACTAGAAACAGTTTGAATGTGGTATTCCTTTTCTACAACAGTGGACATAGAGATGAGGAGGAGACGAGGGCGCTAGTTGGAAAGTAAGGCTATCTCAATTGGTCTTTCTGTGAATCCTCGCATCCCATCTCCTCGAGGGAAGATGGAGGAAAAATGGAAAGATGAATTGAGAAAGAACTAGGTTTTGAATGCCAGGCTGTCTCTCTCTTACCTGGTGTTCCTGTCCTGGTCCCTGATCTTCTTCTCCATCTCTGCATCTGTCAGGGTCTCCAGCAGAGGGCACCATGCGTCACCTGTGTTGCGGATGGCAATCTCCACCTTTGGCAGGGGGTTCTCACTGCAGAAAATGACAGAGCGACAGGAAATGAGACGGGCAAAACTAGGACGAGAGCGCCCAGGATGGGACATGCTGCAGTCATGGTGTGTTAAAGAAGTGGGAGAGAAAATAAGAGGCATCTTGGAAAACAACATGACTACCCTTGTCACTCTAGTGCCATTTTGATGAGGAATAGACATACCCTTGATCCAAACGGTTAAAATCATGACTTATTCAAAAAAACATTTTTTTTGTGAAATTTCGTATTCAAATTGTGTGACGATCATGTTTTTTTTTAACGAAGATGCCATCTTGATAAGTAAAGCACAGATTCACCACTAGCACACTCAGCCAAAGCAATGAAAACAGCCATAGAGCATCCATCAATCAAACCCTGCTCGGCCCACTACGGCATTTGACATACCTGTAGTCAAAATGCCTCCATTTCTGTTTGTTTTTATCCCCATGGTATAAGGGATTCTAAACTAACACATGCCTTTTCAGTTTGACAAATGAAGAACTGGGAGAATAGATAAAGGCACCAGTGGGACCGTTTTGTCTCATAACATCTAGATTTCTGATCCTCTCTCTACATAGTTACAACAATAAGCCACACAGTTTTCTGTGTTCTACTGAGCCATTTACTTTATGTTTGTATTCTTATATTATTTCTTGTTGTTGTTGCATTGTCGAGAAAGAACCTGCAAGTAAGCATTTCGTTGGACGGTGTATTCCATGTGTACCCTGTACATACAACTAATACAACTTCAAACTTGTGTGTAGTGCAGTTTGTAGACCAACCAACAGTGAGAACTACATAGTTTTCCCTGACTTGGCAGAAACAGAATATCATACAACTTCATAGGCTTTTTTTTATTCATAATACAAGTAAAAATGGTTTCCTTGGGGTGGACAAGCCCTGCAAAGTCAAGTCAACAGATGAGAGAGAGAGATAAAGTGTAAATGTACTCAGCTTCCCAAGGCAGATCATGTCAAGATAATGTGGGTGGTGAGGGTTTAGCTTGGGGGGAGAGGGGTAGTAGTTCAAGTAATTCAAAAGAATATTGACCTGAAATCAGCCCTATAAAAAGACAGGCAAGTGGGGGAAGAGAGTAGAAAAGATCATTCATTTGCAAAACAAAAAGGCATGATAGAAAAACTCTCCAGTCCTCATTTACACACAAAACAAACAGCCTGTACTTTACAGTGGTTCCTCCTTTAAAAGTTGCGTCATACTGAGGCACATCTTGCGTGCTGCCGCAGCATTCAGTGGCATGTCATTTAAATTGTCAGCCATTTTTTTTGTTACTGCAAGTTATTTCTAGTTTGACCACCAGAGGGCAGCTTTGAGAAGCATTTGATAGTATTCCGTGTTGGCATTACCAGATAATTTTAAACCTTTTTTTGTAATAAGATAGTATATGGGATTTATTTTAAGAAATGTTGATGAATTAATTTGATTAATATTATGGTGTTTCTATTCAGAGAAAAACAAAAAAACAAAATCCTCAGGGTTTCCGTTAGGATGGAATGGAAAATATGGCGATTGTTCAACATGATGGTTGGAAGTTTCAAGAGGTTAATATTATGGTGTTTCTATTCAGAGAGAAAACGAAACCCTCAGGGTTTCCGTTCGGATGGAATGGAAAATATCCCGCTGTACAACGTGACGGTAGGGAGTAGACAACTTTTTTCCAATATTTCTGTAAATCATTGATATTTATTCCCATAGTAATTCATTATGGATCCATAACTAAAAATCAACATCTGCATTTTGAAAGAGTATTTTTTTAATCATTATTTTATTAACAAAATGTGCTTATTTGTTTATTAGGCTACCATGCAGTCTACAATACATACTGTAGTAAACATGGGAAAGTGCCTAA
The DNA here is from genome assembly GCF_034236695.1 of Oncorhynchus nerka. Lineage (NCBI taxonomy): Eukaryota > Metazoa > Chordata > Actinopteri > Salmoniformes > Salmonidae > Oncorhynchus > Oncorhynchus nerka. Next base: position 2,669,442 of record NC_088414.1, on the reverse strand, counting down.
TTCCTTACATAAGGGAGAGCAGGCCATGTCTGTACTACAGAATGCTGGGCACACGGGGGACCGGTGTTATTTCATAGTTGTGATGTCATCACTATTATTCTACAATGTAAAAAATAGTAAAAATAAAGAAAAATCCTGGAATGAGTAGGTGTGTCCAAACCTTTGACTGGTACTTGCTTAATTAATTGATTAATATTATGGTGTTTCTATTCCATGAAATTTTAAAACCCTCCGAGTTTCTGTTAGAATGGAAAGGAAAATATGGCGCTGTATAACGTGATGGTCGGCAGCACAGTACTGGGCTATTTAGCTAAAGAATCCCTGTGTGCGGACAGGAGACCGGGGTTCAATCCCCCGACGGGGAGGAAGGAGTAGGCTTGTCTCAGAGTCACCATGCTGGTCTCAGAGCAGCACGAAACGGTGCTAAAATAGCTGTAGGCTTTTGCTTCTAACTTCAATTGATAGTGTTTTTAGGCACAATCGGCCCCAACCCCATTTAATAAATTTGGGCACAGTCGATAGCATGCTGGACTTTAGGCTAGAATGTTGAGGGTTCGAAATCTGCTCCCTGCTTGTTTCATTACATTATTATGCCGGTCTCAGAGCAAATAGCCACCACCTCGTTCCACGCTCTCTTCCACGCGTCATTCAGGATGCTTGTGGGCGTGCTGGCAGGATGTACTGTTTTTTATTATGTAAAAAAACCTGGTATGATTGAAAAAGAAAACTTGCTAAATAGTGATTTTCGTAAATTAACTTCATGACAAAAAAATATGCACAATCGTTTGACTCTACATTAACTAACATATTCCTCTCAATTGTAATGTTTTTGCTTGACTCGTTATGACGATATAACTATTGATATTTGCTTCCCCTGTAATGTTTTGTCAGACAACTTCTGCTGAAGAAAGTCACCAGGGACGGGTGGCTCGCGTCAAATTCATCATTGGAACCACTAGATATGATTGGTCATATAAAAACCTTGGGACCCAAATGCATAATGAGTGCTCTAACTCCCCCTTGTGGTGGTCTGGAGCAATGAAGCTGTGACGCTGGGTACCTCTGAGTCCCGCAGTGTGAGCTCACATCTTTTAAAGGAGGAACCACTGTATGTCTGTCTGGGAGAAAATCTGTACAACGTTAAGACATTTCAACATGTAAAACGACCGCCGTTAGACGCTAAAGGGACCGTTTTAGTGTTTAGTTGGCTGGAAACTCCCTATGGATGAAGCTTTTGTTTTGGTGGAAAAACACATGGTACCCGTGCTTGTGAATAATGGATGAAGGCTAAAGGGTGTGTGTGTGTGTGTGTGTGTACACTCTGTGGTGCAAACAAGATGCAGGCTATCTGTGTGTTTGAAATTAAAATCCTTAACAGACCCCAACTTGGGAGTCATAGGCAGGCAGCCAACTTTTAAACCCCTCCCCACACACTCTTAAAACACCACACAACACATGCAAATGCCTCAACCTGACCTCATGTTTATGTCACTGTGAGATATAGTTCATCTTACAGAACACATACAGTTGAAGTCAGAGGTTTACATACACTTAGGCTGGAGTCATTAAAACTAGTTTTTCAACCACTCCACACATTTCTTGTTAACAAACTATAGTTTTGGCAAGTCGGTTAGGACATCTACTTTGTGCATGACACAAGTCATTTTTCCAACAATTGTTTACAGAGATTATTTCACGTATCATTCACTGTATCACAATTCCAGTGGGAAGTTTACATACACTATGTTGACTGTGCCTTTAAAGAGCTTGGAAATTCCAGAAAAGGATGTCATGGCTTTAAAAGCTTCTGATAGGCTAATTGACATAATTTGAGTCAATTGGAGGTGTACCTGTGGATGTATTTCTAAAAACATGTCTTCACTTTGTCATTATGGGATATTGTGTGTAGTTGAGTGAGAAAAAAATATATTTAATCTATTTTGAATTCAGGCTGTAACAACAAAATGTGGAATAAGTCAAGAGGCATATTAAAATACATATACTGGGGGAACTAAATGTGTTCTGGCCTTATTCCAGCAAGTATCCATGATACTGACAACGTTACATCTTGAGTATTTAAAATACCTATTCTACAAAACAGTATGGGGAATGCTGCATTTAGGCTGAAAAATGTGTCGAGACAAAGACCTTCCGATCAAAGAGTTGCAAAATATGTGTGCGGGAATTTCTAACTCTCCAACTCTCCATTTTGTCATTACACTGGGCAATGCATAGGATGTTAAAATGTCTGAACGAGCATGTGTGTGAACTGGGAAGGTTCTGTCTGGATCCATCAGTGTCATTAGGTGTGCTCTGTGTGTCCATACATGTGTATTCAGTGGTGTTTTTGTTTGGTGTGTGTGAGTTTGTGTCTATGTTTGTGCAAATGCATATATTGCATTTATATGCATGTTTTGAGCATGTTTTGTGCACCTGAAGGCGTACGTCCTCTGGTGCCAGCTGAGCTGGCCGCGGATGCTGTAGGCAATGGTAGTAACAAACTCTCCTCCCAGGCCCAGCTCGGAGCACAGCATCAGGCCAAACGTCTCCGGAGAGTTCTCCCTCTCCGACATGTCCACCAGGGAGATGTTCCCCACGTGGATGTTCAGCTGAGACATACACGTTTAAGAAATACAGTATGTATAGGACTGATGTTATGACAACCCCTTCATGTTATTACTGAGATGCAGCCCTTGGCCTGTGCTCCCATTGCAGCAGTGAATTGATTGTGTGTGACTGTGTATGTGCCCACCTTGATGATGACCCTCTGGTCGGTCTGTTCATCCAGGATGCTGTCTGTGGGGTAGGACTCTATCTGCTGGCGGATAGCTGAGGCGATGGCCGGGACAAAGGCCAGGGGGTTCAGGTCCAGGTCGTCACACAGGATCTCAGCAAACATCTCTGGGGTCATCAGCTTCTCTGGAGGGACAGGATAGGACGGTGAGTGGAGGCAAAGAGAGAATGAACAGGGGTGACTGTCAATAGTTTGAGTGGCTTCCTATCCTCATGTTCTTTCCTATAATCACCCTGATGTGAAAGAACAAGGCTGATGAGAGCAGGATTTTTCCTTAGTAGGCATCCATCACTTTGCTTCCATCTAACCAGTGTATTTTCAGATCAGTGCAGATGAAGCAGATGAGACTAGAATAGGAAGGAAGCCACTGTAGACTATTGAGATGTGGCTCAAAGTGCGGCGATTCTATAACCTTATAAGTAATTTTCAGAATAACATCCCAAACTAGAGTTTGTAACTCCAAAGCGGTCTTCCAGCCAAGGGGAATGGATAGTGGAGCCGTACCATTCATGTTCCAGGTGAAGGCATCTCGGAGCTTCTGCCCGTCAATCTCCATGTCCAGACAAACCAACACCTCGGCCTGAGACGCATTCTCGTGGATCACAGCCGGGTCGTGGTCGCCAAAGCTTCACAGAGGGAAAAGGGGGAGAAGACAAGGTATTAGATCCCGCTACAACCTACGAAAAGTAGTAAAATCATTTGTTTGTCTCCCCATCATTCTTGGAGACATTTAAAGACACTTATCGTGAATACCAGGTGGTAACATCTACCCCTAATTTAGCTTCTACTCGTCTTCAGCTGGTCGTTGCTAACAAAAGATGAACCCAATAAGCGTCATTGTACACCGGTGGCCACCATTTGGAATGTATGATGAATTGATGTTTATCACATGGGAATTCTGTGTCTCTCTCTCTCTCATCATTCTACCAGCCTGGTGGTCCAGGCTGTTTTTACTTTAGCCAACTGCTTTCCGTGTTCATTCATTTGTTATCTCAACATGTGTTTGGCATGACAACGATAGAAGAGTTGGCTCCGCACATACAGAATGGGACCAGGTTGGTATCCTACACATTCTTAGTAAAGTATTTTTAGTTCTGTGTTAGACCCCAGGAAGATTAGCTGACGGCATGACCTCAGCTAATGGGCATCCTAATAGAATTCAAATTCAACAATGGTCAATTCTATTGTCCTGCAAAATTGGGTGCACAGTGAAAGATTCAGTCATCTGTCGCTCTATAGGTTATTTTCTGGACTAAATGTCCATCAACACTAGCATTCAGAGAGCAGCGTACACAACATGCACTGTTCAACAGATCACATCTGCACCAGAAAAAGGAGAGATGTTCACTAGCGAGGCCACACAATGGATCCTCTGCTAAAACCACAGGAAAAGAGCAATGCTTTGAGCCAGACATGCTGACGTATGTGTTTTCAAGCTTTCAAAAAAAAATGTGATGTGATTTCTAGAATTGGATGGGCCTTATGGAGACAATTGCATCACAACTGTTGACTGCCTAGCAGGGAAAATGATAGAATAACATTTGTTTTGGACCTGGTGAGGAGGATTCCAACAAACAGAACAGTAGTAGACCTCAGAGGATAAACAAGTGTTGTGTATTATCCCACCCTGGTACATTCCATCCAAGCCCTAACAAAGCCAGCATCTCGGGAACACTACACTAATGCTGTTTCCAACAATCTGTGTTCTCTATCATTCAATCATCCTCACTAGCATGATAGCATCATAGGCTATACAAGGTGAAAAGGCATCACGGTGCATTCACCCACAGTTTGCGTCGCTCTTTGTTCCTTCAAATAATTCAGTTATTTAGGCCTCCATTTTTCACAAGTCAAGGGTGTCTTATTCCTAAACTAACTTTTCCACCATTAGATAGATACTAAATGATGTTAGGATCTTGTTTATGTACTTTACTTTATTATCTCAACCGTAAACCATCTAGAGAGCTTAGTTACAAACACAATCAGCAACTAAACAAAGATGCCATGAAAACAAGAGATATGGTCAGAGACCGTGACTGTTGAAAACATGGCAACGGAGCTTAAGAGCCTCCATCTTTCAAGGTCAGCAAAAAGTGCCTGAGTAGGCGGATCTGTTTTGATATGTTCACAGCGACACAATTAAATGCTTTTGTTATCTAGATAAGTGGGCTGTGGGAAGGGGGAGAGAGGGAAGGGGGAGAGAGGGAAGGGAGGAGAGAGGGAAGGGGGAGAGAGGGAAGGGAGGAGAGAGGGAAGGAAGGAGAGAGGGAATTCCGGGAATTTAAGAATTCCGTCTCTCACAGACCTGTTAGTTTCTTTCAGAAGCCCTCCTGTTCTCCACTCATTACCTGTATTAACTGCACCTGTTTGAACTCGTTACCTGTATAAAAGACACCTGTCCACACACTCAAACCTCTCCACAATGGCTAAGACCAGAGGGCTGTGTAAGGACATCAGGGATAAAATTGTAGACCCTTCTTGGTCAAATAGCCCTTACACAGCCACAGACTGGCAGCCTGGCTGGTAACTGTAATGAACTTATCCTCTGCAGCAGAGGTAACTCTGGGTCTTCCTTTCCTGTGGCAGTCCTCATGAGAGCCAGTTTCATCATAGCGCTTGATGGTGTTCGCAACTGCACTTGAAGAAACTTCCAAAGTTCTTGAAATTTTCCGGTTTGACTGACCTTCATGTCTTAAAGTAATGATGAACTGTCGTTTCTCTTTGCTTATTTGAGCTGTTCTTGCCATTAAATGGACTTGGTGTTTTACCAAGTCTTCTGTATACCACCTCTACCTTGTCACAACAACTGATTGCCTCAAATGCATTAAGGAAAGAAATTCCACAAATTAACAAGACACACCTGTTAATTGAAATGCTGGTTGAGAGAATACCAAGAGTGTGCAAAGCTGTCATCAAGGCAAAGGGTGGCTACTTTGAAGAATCTCAAATATATTTAGATTTGATTAACACTTTGTGTACTACATGATTCCATATGTGTTATATCATAGTTTTGATGTCTTCACTATTATTATACTCTGTAGAAAATAGTTAAAATAAGGAAAAACCCTGGAATGAGTAGGTGTGTCCAAACTTTTGACTGGTACTGTAGGTTAAGTAAGCTTCAAGATAAGGTGACTTTCGGTTAGACACATTCTATTTTGCAAATATTTTGGGCGGATTTGAAAACCGTTTTCACCACGTAACACGAAATGTTACGTAGTTACACTGCATTTCTGAGATCTACACTAAACAAACATGTAAACGCAACCATTTCTAAGATTTGTCTGAGTTAGTATAAGGAATACAGTCAGTTGAAATGAATTCATTAGGTCCTAATCTATGGATTTCACAAGTGGGAATACAGAAATGCATCTGTTGATCACAGATCCCGCAAAAAAAGGTAGGGGCATGGATCAGAAAACCAATGTGTGACCACCATTCGCCTCATGCAGCATGACATCTCCTTTGCATAGAGTTGATCAGGCTGTTGTTTGTGGCCTGTTGCCCCACTCCTCTTCAATACCTGTGCTGGATATTTTGGTGGGAACTGGAACACACTGTCTTAAACGTTGATCCAGAGCATCTCAAATATGACATGTCTGGTGAATATGCAGGCCATGGAAGAACTGGGACATTTTCAGCATCCAGGAAATGTGTACAGTCGTGGCCAAATGTTTTGAGAATGACACAAATATTAATTTTCACAAAGTCTGCTGCCTCAGTGTCTTTAGATATTTTTGTCAGATGTTACCATGAATTACAAGCATTTCATAAGTGTCAAAGGCTTTTATTGACAATTACATGAAGTTGATGCAAAGAGTCAATATTTACAGTGTTGACCCTTCTTTTTCAAGATCTCTGCAATCCATCCTGGCATGCTGTCAATTAACTTCTGGGCCACATCCTGACTGATGGCAGCCCATTCTTGCATAATCAATGCTTGGAGTTTGTCAGAATTTGTGGGTTTGTGTTTGTCCACCCACCTCTTGAGGATTGACCACAAGTTCTCAATGGGATTAAGGTCTGGGGAGTTTCCTGGCCATGGACCCAAAATATGGCAAGGTGCTCCATCCTGCTGGAAAAGGCATTGTTCGTCACCAAACTGTTCCTGTATGGTTGGAAGAAGTTGCTCTCTGAGGATGTGTTGGTACCATTCTTTATTCATAGCTGTGTTTTTAGACAAAATTGTGAGTGAGCCCACTCCCTTGGCTGAGAAGCAACCCCACACATGAATGGTCTCAGGATGCTTTACTGTTGGCATGACACAGGACTGATGGTAGCGCTCACCTTGTCTTCTCCGGACCAGCTTTTTTCCAGATGCCCCAAACAAATCGGAAAGTCGATTCATCAGAGAAAATGACTTTACCCCAGTCCTCAGCAGTCCAATCCCTGTACCTTTTTCAGAATATCAGTCTGTCCCTGATGTTTTTCCTGGAGAGAAGTGGCTTCTTTGCTGCCCTTCTTGACACCAGGCCATCCTCCAAAGTCTTCGCCTCACTGTGCGTGCAGATGCACTCACATCTGCCTGCTGCCATTCCTGAGCAAGCTCTGTACTGGTGGTGCCCCGATCCCACAGCTGAATCAACTTTAGGAGACGGTCCTGGCTCTTGCTGGACTTTCTTGGACGCCCTGAAGCGTTCTTCACAACAATTGAACCACTCTCCTTGAAGTGCTTGATGATCCGATAAACGGTTGATTAAGGTGCAATCTTACTGGCAGCAATATCTTTGCCTGTGAAGCCCTTTTTGAGCAAAGCAATGATGATGGCATGTGTTTCCTTGCAGATAACCATGGTTGACAGAGGAAGAACAAAGCTTCCAGTCTGTTATTCAAACTCAATCAGCATGACAAAGTGATCTGCAGCCTTGTCCTCGTCAACACTCGACCCTCTACTTTTTTGAACATTCTGTTAAAAATCGCGCAACATTTCAGCGCCCTGCTACTCATGCCAGGAATATAGTATATGCATTTGCTTAGTCTGTGTGGATAGAAAACACTCAGACGTTTAAAAAACTGGTTAAATCACTGCTGTGGCTTTACCAGAACGGCATTTACATCGAAAAGCACAGGAAAAACTGATCACTGAAAATGGGGAAAATATATCCATGCGCTACTTGAACCCATTGATAAACGTGAACCACAATTAATTGACTGAGGTTGCAGTACCTACAGCTTCCACAGGGTGTCTAGAGTCTTGTCATTTCCCTTCGAGTTTTTTCTTGGTCAAACACATACAGGACACCGTATCTAATCCGGTCTAGGACCGGATATTTTCGTTGAGTTTCTAGCCGGACATTTTTCCAGACGGACAGCTAATGATCTTTACATCGCCTCCTGATGAATTTTATCGCTTATTAACGTTTACTAATACCTAAAGTTGCATTACAAACGTATTTCGAAGTGTTTTGTGAAAGTTTATCGTCGACTTTTTGAATTTTAAAAATGACGTTACGTTTTGAAACGATGTTTTTTTCGTTTATCACACAGTCTACATATAACGATATCTAGGCTTTATATGGACCGATTTAATCGAAATAAAGACCCAAATAGTGTTTATGGGACATCTAGGAGTGCCAACAAAGAAGATGGTGAAAGGTAATGAATGTTTTCTATTTTATTGTGCGGTTTGTGTAACGCCGAAATGCTAATTATTTTGTTTACGTCCCCTGTGGGTCTTTTGGGGTGTTGCATGCTATCAGATAATAGCTTCTCATGCTTTCGCCGAAAAGCATTTAAAAAATCTGACTTGTTGCCTGGATTCACAACGAGTGTAGCTTTAATTCGATACCCTGCATGTGTATTTTAATGAACTTTTGAGTTTTAACTAATACTATTAGCATTTAGCGTAGCGCATTTGCATTTCCAGAGCTCTAGTTGGGACGCAAGCGTCCCGAGTAGAAGCAACAGGTTAACGAGAGCTGTCTGGGTGGCTGGTCTCAGATGATCCCGCAGGTGAAGAAGCCGGGTGTGGAGGTCTGGCGTGGTTACACGTGAGCACAGCTCTGGTGGACATGCCTGCAGTCAACATGCCAGCTCCCTCAAAACAGCTGTGACATTGTGTTGTGTCACAAAACTGCATGTTTTAGAATGGCCTTTTATTTTCCCCCAGCACAAGGTACACAAACCCGTATCCGGGAGCGTAATCATAGCCTCAAATGCATTAGCATAACGCAATGGACATAAATACCCCTAGAAACTTTTCCTATTCATGAAAATCACAAATGAAATGAAATAAATATATTCAAACACAAGCTTAGCCTTTTGTTAACAACACTGTCATCTCAGATTTTCAAAATATGCGTTACAGCCAACGCTAGACAAGCATTTGTGTAAGTTTATCATGGCATAATGCTATGCTAGGCTCTGCTGGCAGCGGGCAACATTTTCACAACAATAAGAAAAGCAACCAAATTAAATCATTTACCTTTGAAGAACTTCGGATGCTTTCACTCAGGAGACTCCCAGTTAGATAGCATTTTTTTCCAAAAATATTATTTTTGTAGGCGAAAAAGCTCCCGTTTCTTCACCATGCTTGGCTGAGAAATCGACCGAAAAATGCTTAAACTATAACGGCAAACTTTTTTCAAAATTAGCTACATAATATCGACAGAAACACGGCAAACGTTGTTTAGGATCCATCCTCAAGGTGTTTTTAACAAATATATTCGATAATATATCCGTCGAGGCAGTTGGTTTCTCATAAGAAGCGATGGGAAAAATGGCTTACCTCAGTATTTTCTGCAAGGTTTTCTGCGAGAGACACCATGTGACCACATGCCATATATGGTCCCTTACAGCCATTCTTCAAGGGAAATGCCTAAAAAGACGCCACAATGTTGTAGACACAGGCGGTTTTAAAAAATGCGGCACTTCCTGGTTGGATTTTTATCTGGGTTTCGCCTGTAACATCAGTTTTGTGGCACTCACAGACAATATCTTTGCAGTTTTGGAAACGTCAGAGTGTCTTCTTTCCAAAGCTGTCAATTATATGCATAGTCGAGCATCTTTTCGTGACAAAATATCTTGTTTAAAACGGGAACGTTTTTCATCCAAAAATTAAAATAGAGCCCCCTAAATCCAACTGGTTAATAATCATTCTGTTCAATCAGCTTCTTGATATGCCACCCCTGTCAGTTGGATGGATTAACTTGGTAAAGGAGAAATGCTAACTAACAGAGATGTAAACAAATCTGTGCACAAAATTTGAGAGAAATAAGTGCATATGGAACATTTCTGGGATCTTTTATTTCAGCTCATGAAACCATCACATTACATGTTGCGTTTATATTTTTGTTCAGTATAGTTACAAAACAAACAAAAAAGTCTGATAGCTAGATCCAGGATTCATGTTCAATGTCTAATTTAACTGATTAATGGTAAATATATGATATAACAACAACTTGCTTTACCATAAAAGCAAGGACAGAAAAGTCACACGATTTTGGACAAATCCGTCAAGACACCAACCACGAGAAAGTTAAACATAGGTTTTAAATCAACTTGTGAATTTTATGGAATAGATCTATGTTCCCCCTTATATCTTAAGGTAATGACATGAAGCTAATTGGCAGATTATTATCAATGACTTATCAACAACTGTAACAAGTTGTCCAGCATAGGAAATACTCACTTGTACCCTAGTTTATAGAAAGATGCATGTGTATTGCTCCATGACGAAATGGCACAGGTCTATCTATATAAAATGGCGCACACACACTCAGTGTGTGTGTATCAATACAGACACACCCACTGGCCGATGTGGGTTTGCTTTCCTCACCACAGGGGGAAGGTCCTCTTCTTGTCGCGGCCCATTCGGTTGCGATTGATGGTGGTGGAGCAGGGCACAGCATCCAGGTGGTGGGAGCTGTTGGGCAGCGTGGGGACCCACTGGCTGTTCCTCTTTGCCTTCTGCTCCCTGGGATGGACAGAGAAGTACTAGGGACTTTTGACATGAGGACATATGACGAACAAAACCCATTTGGCTTAGTTCACACTCCAAAAAGGCTCTACTCAAATACAGCACATCATACGGTGACACTTTCTGTACTTTGAAAGTTCTATATCTTGAAAAAATGATGCTAATATTCAAACAAATTTGGGACTGGATCAACAGTGGACGAATGATACAAATAGCAAAAGATTGTTTTAGTGGAATTTCTGTTTTGGCAGGCATACTCCCGAAATTCGGTATGAATCATATTGTCATGCACTAGCAGCACTCGGTTCTTTCCTAACGCAAAAGACTATATGGTGAGATAAGAGGGAGGCATTACCTGAGGTACGCCGGTGGCTCTGTGCTTACGGAAACCGCTTTGTACTTCTCATCATTCCCCTCAAATATCTCTTCACATTCGGACGCCTTCAGCAGAGACACCCTTCTGGCTAAAAGTTGTGTTAATAATATCCTAGAGTTCTACTTGCGGTCTGGACTTATAGGCTAAGTGGCTGTGTGAAAAACAATAAAAAGACAGTTTTCATAAGATAATGTGTCTGACAAGAGTGTGTTACTCACCGTGTGATGATGCTACAATCTTCTTCCTTTCCTCTACTGAGGCTAACCTCCTCCAGAGAGATGGGTACCTTTTATACAGAGAGCCCCTGAACATACGGAGGTAGTTTCCAACCTGAGGGCAAGGAAGAGAGTTTTTTTTTTGCGTTAAGAGTATAGGGCCCAGACAGTCCAGAAAGAACCCCAAGACCCTACACTTCATGTAGCTCCCTGTTCACCTACCACTGCGTGGTCGTGCACGACTCCAACACCACCATCACGTTTGCTGACGACACAACGGTGGTAGGCCTGATCACCGGTGATGATGAGACAGCCCACAGCAGGGTTTCCCAAACTAGGAGTCGCAACCCCATGAGGGGGTCACCTGACGGGAAAACATGGTGAGGAGATCACGTCAGAAACCTCCGATAGCCTGGTTGTAATAAACAGACCGGTTTCTGTTTTCTTCATACAAATGTGGCTCTGTCTTTTCAAAGGTTTAAGCTACAAAGTATTATGACCCCATCACTGAGAGATACGACTCTCAGGAACACGTACAGTTGTGAAAGTTCTCCTACTTAAAAAGATGAGAGGCCTGTAATTTTCATCATAGGTACCACATGGCCAGGTGTCTCATCGCTGTCGGTGATCAGACCTAACATTGTTGTGTCATCAGCAAACTTGATGATGGTGTTGGAGTCGTGCCTGGCCATGCAGTCATGAGTGAACAGGGAGTACAGGAAGGGACTGAGCACGCACTCCTGAGGGGCCCCAGTGTTGAGGATCAGTGTGGCGGATGTGTTGTTACCTACCCTTACCATCTGGGGGCGGCCCATCAGGAAGTCCAGGATCCAGTTGCAGAGGGAGGTGTTTAGTCCTAGGGTCCTTAGCTTATTGATGAGCTTTGAGGGCACTATTATGTTGAACGCTGAGCTGTAGTCAATTAATTGCATTCTCACGTAGGTGTTCCTTTTGTCCAGGTGTGAAAGGGCAGTGTTGAGTGCAATAGAGATGGCATCATCTGTGGATCTGTTGGGGCGGTATGCAAATTGGAGTGGGTCTAGGGTTTCTGGGATAATGGTGTTGATGTGAGCCATGACCAGCCTTTCAAAGCATGTCATGGCTACAGATGTGAGTGCTACGGGTCAGTAGTCATTTAGGCAGGTTACCTTACTGTTCTTGGGCACAGGGACTATGGTTGTCTGCTTGAAACATGTTGGTATTACAGGCTCAGACAGGGACAGTTGAAAATGTCAGTGAAGACACTTGCCAGTTGGTCAGCGCATGCTCGGAGTACACGTAATCAAGCTCGGAGTACACGTAATCCGGCCTTGTGAATGTTGACCTGTTTAAAAGTCTTACTCACATCGGCTGTGGAGAGCCTGATCACACTGTCGTCCAGAACAGCTGATGCTCTCATGCATGTTTAAGTGTTACTTGCCTCCAAGAGAGCATAGAAGTTATTTAGCTCGTCTGGTAGGCTCGTGTCACTGGGCAGCTCTCGGCTGTGCTTCCCTTTGTAGTCTGTAATAGTTTGCAAGCCCTGACACATCCGACGAGCGTCGGAGCCGGTGTAGTACGATTCGATAGCCACCACTAGTAAGATAGCTATCTTTATGGGAATGGTGACATGAGTATGACGCTCGTCGGATGTAATCCGTGTTGTTTTAGGGACTCCTGAGAACTAGTAAACTAGGCTGTTGTCTTGTGAAACAGTGGGTGTAAAGAATCTAACTAGATTAAGCATTTACTGCAAATGTAATTTTGTACGTTTGAATTTTGTACGTTTGAAACATCCTGCAGAGCAGCAGATCTCTCCTATGACACACGGCGGCGAGCTGCAGATCCCCTCCTGGTCCTCATGTCCATCCTCATGAAGTTATGGAGGACACAGGTAGCCTTCACATGCCTGAATTCCTCGAGGAGGCAGTCCCAGATGGCCCTGGTCACCCAACCTTGTAACTGTAGGCAATCGTTTTGAAGGAATCTCCAATCTCCTGCAAGGTATCTGCAGGAATATGGAAAATGTCATTATTAGACTTTTACATCACCAGCTCATTGTGAATGACTAATGTATTATTTATCTTATAACAAATCATGCTAACATTGGATATATAGATGCATGTGCATGTGACAACAGCAGGATCATATCAAGGATAGCATCACAAATGAATACATAAATACCACTTGAATGTTGATGATGAGTTGATCATTTGAGTGAGCTGTGTAGTGCTAAGGCAAAAACAAAAATGTGCACGCCTTTGAGTTTCCAGGACCAGATCTGCGAACCACTGCTCTTCATTGGTACCTCTTCATCTGCAGACAGGCTTTCACAGCTCTCAGTATCTAAGGACAGACAACATCACACGAAAAATACCTAATTATACACAAATTAGACAGCACTGAATATTATGTTACTATTATCTCTGTCATCACTTCTAGGGACTGGAACTACACAAAAGTACCTGTCCTATCCAGAAAAGACTACTCTCTCACTTTGAGAGTTGGGGCTGCTATCCTTTCACCCTCCTCCATGGCTGTTCGCTACCTACCTACAAATGCATTTGGAGTTAGTTTTTTACAATCATAAATACATCAAGATAGCTAGCTAATATGAAGTTAGGTAGCTGGTGATATTTAATTATCTTAGCTAGATAGCCATGCAGTATGTAAAGTTGGCTAGATGGGTAGCTAGCTATGTTAGCAGCACATTTGAGTTAGCCTGCACTTTAGCTAGTTAGCTAATAATATATTTTAAATGTATTTACTTACAGTACTTGAATAGCTTCTACCAGCCATGTGGACATTTGGAAACAGGGCAGCACAGATTGTTTGTCACAGAAAGGTTTAGAGCATATTACTATTTACCTGTAAATAAATTCAACTGTTTATCCATTTAATAACCAGACATTCATACAAAATATAATATAATATAATAATAATAATAATAATTCTATAATATAATAATTCATATATATATAATATAATTATAATATATAATTCATTCTTGAAGCACAACTGAACGTTCTGCTATATGGCACACCCACAAGTGAGCCACAATTTACTGCATACCTGCGAGGGTAAAAAAAAAAACACACACCCTGTTAAGAACTCTTTTTTTAATTACATTTTTTATATATATTGACTTTCAATCAAATCAAATCAAATCAAATTTTATTTGTCACATACACATGGTTAGCAGATGTTAATGCGAGTGTAGCGAAATGCTTGTGCTTCTAGTTCCGACAATGCAGTGATAACCAACAAGTAATCTAACTAACAATTCTAAAACTACTGTCTTATACACAGTGTAAGGGGATAAAGAATATGTACATAAGGATATATGAGTGAGTGATGGTACAGAGCAGCAAACAGTAGATGGTATCGAGTACAGTATATACATATGAGATGAGTATGTAGACAAAGTAAACAAAGTGGCATAGTTAAAGTGGCTAGTGATACATGTATTACATAAGGATGCAGTCGATGATGTAGAGTACAGTATATACGTATGCATATGAGATGAATAATGTAGGGTAAGTAACATTATATAAGGTAGCATTGTTTAAAGTGGCTAGTGATATATTTACATCATTTCCCATCAATTCCCATTATTAAAGTGGCTGGAGTTGGGTCAGTGTCAATGACAGTGTGTTGGCAGCAGCCACTCAATGGTGGCTGTTTAACAGTCTGATAGCCTTGAGATAGAAGCTGTTTTCAGTCTCTCAGTCCCAGCTTTGATGCACCTGTACTGACCTCGCCTTCTGGATGATAGCGGGGTGAACAGGCAGTGGTTCGGGTGGTTGATGTCCTTGATGATCTTTATGGCCTTCCTGTAACATCGGGTGGTGTAGGTGTCCTGGAGGGCAGGTAGTTTGCCCCGGTGATGCGTTGTGCAGACCTCACTACCCTCTGGAGAGCCTTACGGTTGAGGCGGAGCAGTTGCCGTACCAGGCGGTGATACAGCCCGCCAGGATGCTCTCGATTGTGCATCTGTAGAAGTTTGTGAGTGCTTTTGGTGACAAGCCGAATTTCTTCAGCCTCCTGAGGTTGAAGAGGCGCTGCTTCACGACGCTGTCAGTGTGAGTGGACCAATTCAGTTTGTCTGTGATGTGTATGCCGAGGAACTTAAAACTTGCTTCTCTCTCCACTACTGTTCCATCGATGTGGATAGGGGGGTGTTCCCTCTGCTGTTTTCTGAAGTCCACAATCATCTCCTTAGTTTTGTTGACGTTGAGTGTGAGGTTATTTTCCTGACACCACACTCCGAGGGCCCTCACCTCCTCCCTGTAGGCCGTCTCGTCGTTGTTGGTAATCAAGCCTACCACTGTTGTGTCGTCCGCAAACTTGATGATTGAGTTGGAGCGTGCGTGGCCACGCAGTCGTGGGTGAACAGGGAGTACAGGAGAGGGCTCAGAACGCACCCTTGTGGGGCCCCGTGTTGAGGATCAGCGGGGAGGAGATGTTGTTGCCTACCCTCACCACCTGGGGGCGGCCCGTCAGGAAGTCCAGTACCCAGTTGCACAGGGCGGGTCGAGACCCAGGGTCTCGAGCTTGATGACGAGCTTGGAGGGTACTATGGTGTTGAATGCCGAGCTGTAGTCGATGAACAGCATTCTCACATAGGTATTCCTCTTGTCCAGGTGGGTTAGGGCAGTGTGCAGTGTGGTTGAGATTGCATCGTCTGTGGACCTATTTGGGCGGTAAGCAAATTGGAGTGGGTCTAGGGTGTCAGGTAGGGTGGAGGTGATATGGTCCTTGACTAGTCTCTCAAAGCACTTCATGATGACGGAAGTGAGTGCTACGGGCGGTAGTCGTTTAGCTCAGTTACCTTAGCTTTCTTGGGAACAGGAACAATGGTGGCCCTCTTGAAGCATGTGGGAACAGCAGACTGGTATAGGGATTGATTGAATATGTCCGTAAACACACCGGCCAGCTGGTCTGCGCATGCTCTGAGGCGCGGCTGGGGATGCCGTCTGGGCCTGCAGCCTTGCGAGGTTAACACGTTTAAATGTCTTACTCACCTCGGCTGCAGTGAAGGAGAGACCGCATGTTTTTCGTTGCAGGCCGTGTCAGTGGCACTGTATTGTCCTCAAAGCGGGCAAAAAGTTATTTAGTCTGCCTGGGAGCAAGACATCCTGGTCCGTGACTGGGTTGGGTTTCTTCTTGTAGTCCGTGATTGACTGTAGACCCTGCCACATGCCTCTTGTGTCTGAGCCATTGAATTGAGATTCCACTTTGTCTCTGTACTGACGCTTAGCTTGTTTAATAGCCTTGCGGAGGAATAGCTGCATTGTTTATATTCGGACATGTTACCAGACACCTTGCCTGATTAAAAGCAGTGGTTCGCGCTTTCAGTTTCACGCGAATACTGCCATCAATCCACGTTTCTGGTTTGGGAATGTTTTTATCGTTGCTATGGGAGCGACATCTTCGACGCACGTTCTAATGAACTCGCACACCGAATCAGCGTATTCGTCAATATTTCCATCTGACGCTGTCTGAAACATGTCCCAGTCCACGTGATGGAAGCAGTCTTGGAGTGTGGAGTCAGCTTGGTCTGACCAGCGTTGGACAGACCTCAGCGTGGGAGCCTCTTGTTTAAGTTTCTGCCTGTAGGCAGGGATCAACAAAATGGAGTCGTGGTCAGCTTTTCCGAAGGGGGCGGGGCAGGGCCTTATATGCGTCGCGGAAGTTAGAGTAACAATGATCCAAGGTTTTACCACCCCTGGTTGCGCAATCGATATGCTGATAAAATTTAGGGAGTCTTGTTTTCAGATTAGCTTTGTTAAAATCCCCAGCTACAATGAATGCAGCCTCCGGATAAATGGTTTCCAGTTTGCAAAGAGTTAAATAAAGTTTGTTCAGAGCCATCGATGTGTCTGCTTGGGGGATATATACGGCTGTGATTATAATCGAAGATAATTCTCTTGGAAGATAATGCGGTCTACATTTGATTGTGAGGAATTCTAAATCAGGTGAACAGAAGGATTTGAGTTCCTGTATGTTTCCTTCATCACACCATGTCTCGTTAGTCATGAGGCATACGCCCCCGCCGCTCTTCTTACCAGAAAGATGTTTGTTTCTGTCGGCGCGATGCGTGGAGAAACCCGTTGGCTGCACCGCATCGGATAGCGTCTTCCCAGTAAGCCATGTTTCCGTGAAGCAGAGAACATTGCAGTCTCTGATGTCCCTCTGGAATGCTACCCTTGCTCGGATTTCATCAACCTTGTTGTCAAGAGACTGGACATTGGCAAGAAGAATGCTGGGGAGTGGTGCGCGATGTGCCCTTGTCCGGAGTCTGACCAGAAGACCGCTACGTTTCCCTCTTTTTCGGAGTCGTTTTCTTGGGTCGCTGCATGCGATCCATTCCGTTGTCCTGTTTGTAAGGCAGAACACAGGATCCGCGTCGCGGAAAACATATTCTTGGTCGTACTGATGGTGAGTTGACGCTGATCTTATATTCAGTAGTTCTTCTCGACTGTATGTAATGAAACCTAAGATGACCTGGGGTACTAATGTAAGAAATAACACGTAAAAAAACAAAAAACTGCATAGTTTCCTAGGAACGCGAAGCGAGGCGGCCATCTCTGTCGGCGCCGGAAGTAGAAAGCACAGTAAGTTTTCACCAACAACGAATTCAGCAGAAGTTCCGCCCTCATTCATTTTTAAGGAGGGCACGCAGAGAAATGTGTGGAGGTTTGTTGGAAGGTGAGTGGCGAGAACCCTGCGTTGGTGTGAAACATTGTCAAGCTGAGGCGCCACCTCTGGTCAAAACCCTACGTAACTGGGCCCGTAACTGGGCTCTAGCAGGTGGTGTTTTTCATTTATTTATTTTTGCTCACCAAGCAAGGAGGTTTTGTATAGAGGTCAATGAGAGACTATCGAATTTGGTGTTTAATAAAAACTTTTATGGCCTATTTTCTACAAGTGGCTTATTTGATCGAATACAAGTTTCGTAATGCTTAGGAATACTGGTAATAAATAGGACACGTGAGAGTGAGAGGTTGTTTTCCTGACACCACACTCCGAGAGCCCTCACGTCCTCCCTGTAGGCTGTGTCGTCGTTGTTGGTAATCAAGCCTACTGCTGTTGTGTCGTCCGCAAACTTGATGATTGAGTTGGAGGCATGCATGCAAGTCAACAAACAGGTCACTGACCATCTCGAATCCCACCGTACATTCTCCGCTGTGCAATCTGGTTTCCGAGCCGGTCACGGGTGCACCTCAGCCACGCTCAAGGTACTAAACGATATCATAACCGCCATCGATAAAAGACAGTACTGTGCAGCCGTCTTCATCGACCTCGCCAAGGCTTTCGACTCTGTCAATCACCATATTCTTAACGGCAGACTCAATAGCCTCGGTTTCTCGGATGACTGCCTTGCCTGGTTCACCAATTACTTTGCAGACAGAGTTCAGTGTGTCAAATCGGAGGGCATGCTGTCCGGTCCTCTGGCAGTCTCTATGGGGGTGCCACAGGGTTCAATTCTCGGGCCGACTCTTTTCTCTGTATATATCAATGATGTTGCTCTTGCTGCGGGCGATTCCCTGATCCACCTCTACGCAGACGACACCATTCTATATACTTTCGGCCCGTCATTGGACACTGTGCTATCTAACCTCAAACGAGCTTCAATGCCATACAGCACTCCTTCCGTGGCCTCCAACTGCTCTTAAACGCGAGTAAAACCAAATGCATGCTTTTCAACCGATCGCTGCCTGCACCCGCATGCCCGACTAGCATCACCACCCTGGATGGTTCCGACCTTGAATATGTGGACATCTATAAGTACCTAGGTGTCTGGCTAGACTGCAAACTCTCCTTCCAGACTCACATCAAACATCTCCAATCGAAAATCAAATCAAGAGTCGGCTTTCTATTCCGCAACAAAGCCTCCTTCACTCACGCCGCCAAGCTTACCCTAGTAAAACTGACTATCCTACCGATCCTCGATTTCGGCGATGTCATCTACAAAATGGCTTCCAACACTCTACTCAGCAAACTGGATGCAGTCTATCATAGTGCCATCCGTTTTGTCACCAAAGCACATTATACCACCCACCACTGCGACTTGTATGCTCTAGTCGGCTGGCCCTCGCTACATATTCGTCGCCAGACCCACTGGCTCCAGGTCATCTAAAAGTCCATGCTAGGTAAAGCTCCGCCTTATCTCAGTTCACTGGTCACGATGGCAACACCCATCCGTAGCACACGCTCCAGCAGGTGTATCTCACTGATCATCCCTAAAGCCAACACCTCATTTGGCCGCCTTTCGTTCCAGTACTCTGCTGCCTGTGACTGGAACGAACTGCAAAAATCGCTGAAGTTGGAGACTTTTATCTCCCTCACCAACTTCAAACATCAGCTATCCAAGCAGCTAACCGATCGCTGCAGCTGTACATAGTCTATTGGTAAATAGCCCACCCATTTTCACCTACCTCATTCCCATACTGTTTTTATACTGTTTTTTTTATTTATTTATTTACTTTTCTGCTCTTTTGCACACCAATATCTCTACCTGTACATGACCATCTGATCATTTATCACCCCAGTGTAAAATGCAAAATTGTATCTGCATTATTTGTATTATTCGCCTACCTCCTCATGCCTTTTGCACACATTGTATATAGACTGCCCATTTTTTTTTTCTACTGTGTTATTGACTTGTTAATTGTTTACTCCATGTGTAACTCTGTGTTGTCTGTTCACACTGCTATGCTTTATCTTGGCCAGGTCGCAGTTGCAAATGAGAACTTGTTCTCAACTAGCCTACCTGGTTAAATAAAGGTGAAATAAATAAATAAAAAATGCATGGCCACGCAGTCATAGGTTAACAGGGAGTACAGGAGGGGGCTGAGCACACACCCTTGTGTGGCCCCAGTATTGAGGATCAGCGAAGCGGAGATGTTGTTTCCTACCTTCACCACCTGGGGCAGCCCGTCAGGAAGTCCAGGGCGGGGTTGCACAGGGCGGGGTTGACACCCAGGGCCTCAAGCTTAATGATGAGCTTGGAGGGTACTATGATGTTGAATGCTGAGCTCTAGTCAATGAAAAGCATTCTTACATAGGTATTCCGCTTGTCCAGGTGGGGTATGGCAGTGTGCAATGTGATGGAGATTGCATCGTCTGTGGACCTATTGGGGGGGTGAGAAAATTGAAGTAGGTCTAGGGTGACAGGTAATGCACTTCATGATGACAGAAGTGTTACAGGGCAATAGTCATTTACTTCAGTTACCTTTGCATTCTTGGGTACAGGAACAATGGTGGCCATCTTGAAGCATGTGGGGACTGTAGACTGGGATAGGGAGAGATTGAATATGTCCGTAAACACACCAGCCAACTGGTCGGCCACAGAGAAGTAGAGCCCACAGTCCTTGGTAGCAGGCCGCGTCTGTGTATTATCCTCAAAGCAGGCAAAGAAGGTGTTTAGTTTGTCTGAAAGCAAGACGTCGGTATCCATGACGTGGCTGATTTTCCTTTTGTAGTCCGTGATTGACTGTAGACCCAGCCACATACACCTCATGTCTGAGTTGTTGAATTGCGACTCCACTTTGTCTCTATACTGACATTTTCCTTGATAGATTGCCTTGCGGAGGGAATAACTACACTGTTTATATTCAGCCATATTCCCAGTCACCTTTCCCTGGTTAAATGCGGTGATTCGCGGTTTCAGTTTTGCGTGAATGCCGCCATCTATCCACGGTTTCTGGTTAGGGTAGGTTTTAATAGTCACAGTGGTTACAACATCTCCTATACACTTCCTTATGAACTCACTCACCGAATCAGCGTACACGTTGATATTATTCTCTTTTCTACCCAGAACATATCCCAGTCCGCATGATCAAAACAATCTTTAAGCGTGGATTCCAATTGGTCAGACTAGCATTGAATAGTCCTAAGCACAGGTACTTCCTGTTTGAGTTTCTGCCTATAGGAAGGGAGGAGCAAAATGTAGTCGTGGTCAGATTTGCTGAAAGGAGTGCGGGGGAGGGCCTTGTAGGCATTGCGGAAGTTAGAGTAGCAGTGATCCAGTGTTTTCCAGCGCGAGTGCGACAGTCAATGTGCTGATAGAATTTAGGTAGACTTGTTCTCAAATTTGCTTTGTTAAAATCCCCAGCTACAATAAATGCAGCCTCAGAATATATGTGTCACCTATACTCCCTTTCTCCGGCCTCTAGGTCATCAGGCTGCTGATTATCCCGCACACCTGACACCATCGTCTCGCACACCTGCGCCCCATGACACTCACCTGGACTCCATCACCTCCCTGATTACCTACCTTTTATATGTGACTCCCTTGGGTTTCTTCCCCAGTCGTCATTGTTCCTGTTTCATGTCAGGCGTTGTTTGTGTTTTGTGTTCATTGTTTCTTTTGTTTATTAAAACACTCACTCCCTGAACCTGCTTCCCGACTCTCAGCGCACTCGTTACAATATGGTTTCATGAAGATGGATTACTGGGCTGAACACGCTAACAACAAATGGCTATTTGGACATAAATTATGGAACTTTATGGAATCAAATCAGGGATTCCTGGGAGTGCCTTCTGATGAAGATCATCAATGGTAAGTGAATATTTATGGTGTTGTTTCTAACTTTGTTGATTCCAAAATGGCGGATATTCCTCTGGCTGTTTTGGGTTCTGAGTGCCGTTTTCAGATTATGCTTTTCCCGTAAAGTTTTAAAAAATCTGACACAGCTGTTTAAGGAGAAGTCTATCTTTAATTCTGTGATTAACACTAGTAACTTTTATCAATGTTTATTATGAGTATTTCTGCAAAATCACCGGATGTTTTGGAATCAAAACATTACTGCACGTAAGGCGCCAATGTAAACTGAGATTTTTGGATATAAATATGCACATTATCGAACAAAACATACATGTATGTCCATTCATTGTGTAACATGACGTCAACATTCATTTAATCTATATTTCTGCTTTTTGTGACTCCTATCTTTGGCTGGAAAAATGTCTGTGTTTTTTCAACTTGGCGGGGATCTAACATAATCAGATGTTGTGCTTTAGCTGTGAAGCATTTTCAAAAGATGTTTATCTTTCATTTGCTGTATTGGACTTGTTAATGTGTGAAAGTTACATATTTAAAAAAATATATTTTTGATTTTTGCGCGCTGCCTTTTCAGCGGAATGTTGTTCCGCTAGCAGAACCCCTGCACTGGAAAGGTTAATCTATCAGCAGCAGGCAAAGACAGGTCAAGGGCAGGCAGGGGTCAATAATCTAGATAGGTGGGGCAAAGGTACAGGACGGCAGGCAGGCTCAGGGTCAGGATAGGCAGAAAAGGTCAAAACCGGGAAAACTAGAAAACCGGCACAATTGAGATACAGGAACAGCGAGAAAACCGCTGGTAGGGTTGACGAAACAAAACGAACTGGCAACAAACAGAGAACACAGGTATAAATACACAGGGGATAATGGGGAGATGGGCGACACCTGGAGGGGGGTGGAGACAATCACAAAGACAGGCGAAACAGATCAGGGTGTGACAGACAGAATCACAATTTTGTGGGTGGAGGGGTGGTCCAAAATAGTGGAGGGTTGTGTGCTTTGTGAAGGGTTGTTTTTGTTTTTTTTTGCACAGGGGAGGGTAGTGTATTTTTTTTCCCTACCCAAAAATACCACACATAAAAACATTCAAAGCTGCATACATTTTTATATAAATCAACAAGAAAAATAGGAATAGCTGATGGGCAGCAGATAGCTAGATGCTAGAGCTGCCCTGGCTGTGGTAGCTTCTCACTATCATAGCTTATTCATTCACCTCAGTCGAGAGGGGATGAAACATTAACTAACGTTACATGTCAGTTAGAATACCAGCTCAGCACCGAGAATAAACACTAGTTTACATTCAAATCACAGGACATTATTCAAATGACATTTTCACTGCAGCCTAGAGTAGAATGGTGTACTCACTTGAAAACAATAATGCAATTATTCATTGCATTGTGGTGTTGTAGGCTAGTCTAGGTAGGATATTTGCATTGTCCCTAAACAAGATCAATAGGGGATATTATTTAGGTGTGTCGGTCTCCACTGTCCTTTCATGTGCAATGATGCACCTGGCCTTTCTGCTCAGATAGCGATATGAATCAAGGACTGTCTGCCCCATAGTCCAGTAGCTACTCTACATGACCAAAAGTATGTGGACACCTGCTCGTCTCATTCCAAAATCATAGGCATTAATATGGAGTTGGTCCCCCTTTGCTGCTATAATTGCCTCTTCTGGGAAGGCTTTCCACTAGATGTTGGAACATTGCTGCGGGGACTTCAGCCACAAGAGAATTAGTGAGGTCGGGCACTGATGTTGGGCGATTAAGCCTGGCTCACAGTCGGCGTTCCAATTCTTCCCGAAGGTGTTCGATGGGGTTGAGGTCAAGGCGCTGTGCAGGCCAGTTAAGTTCTTCCACACCGATCTCGACAAACGATTTCTGTATGGACCTCACTTTGTGCATGGGGGCATAGTCATGCTGCAACAGGATCTTCCCCCAACTGTTGCCACAAAGTTGGAAGCACAGAATCGATTTTTACAGGCTTCAGCATGTGGCGGTCGCGTTTTGTGACCTTTTGTGGTCTACCACTTCTAGGAACACCATCCTAATATTGAGTTGCACCCCCTTTTTCCCTCAGAACAGCCTCTTCGGGGCATGGACTACAAGGTGTCGAAAGCGTTCCACAGTAAATGTGGCCCATGTTGACTCCAATGCTTTCCACAGTTGTGTCAATTTGCCTGGATGTCCTTTGGGTGGTGGAACATTCTTGATACCAGAGCAGATAGCGATATGAGCTGTCGAATACCCTTACCCACTGGCTTACAGTACGGTCCGACTTCCACCCTTACCCGCTGGCTTACAGTACGGTCCGACTCCCACCCTTACCCGCTGGCTTACAGTACGGTCCGACTCCCACCCTTACCCACTGGCTTACAGTACGGTCCGACTCCCACCCTTACCCACTGGCTTACAGTACGGTCCGACTCCCACCCTTACCATTTACATTACATTTAAGTCATTTAGCAGACGCTCTTATCCAGAGCGACTTACAAATTGGTGCGTTCACCTTATGACATCCAGTGGAACTGCCACTTTACAATAGTGCATCTAAATCTTTTAAGGGGGGGGGGGGGTGAGAAGGATTACTTTATCCTATCCTAGGTATTCCCATATGCATTATTAACTTAGTACTCATAGTGAAGTACAATGAGTCACTTTCACTATGCATTTTCATGTGACTAACTAAAGAAATCATGGAGATGAAATGCTTTCCACACACCTTACACCAATGAAGAGGCGGAGCATCAGGACTTTGACTTACACAACTAGGTGATTTCAAATGGGACAACTCCATGTATTTCCTACCCCTATTACCACTGATGCAGGACCTTTGACTAAATTAGAAACGTGTAATATCTGAAGACGTAGCTAGCTAGACTCTCTTACCCGGATGGACTCTTCTCCCTCTCTGTCACGGATGCCATGGTTGCTCTTAGTTTGTAGATGTAATCCGGAGACAGCTGTTTTATACAACAGCCTTCTGTGTGTTCTCTTTTTGACTCTGTCTGCATATTTGCAATCAAACGCCAGAAATGTCTCCATCTCCTTAGCTATCATACTCTAATTCCACTGATTTCAAAACTCTCCAGAAAGCCCTCCAGAAAGCGGAGAGCAACACTTAAGCAGTTCTACTACGTGATATCTTTCAAAAAAGTCACGTTAGAAAGGATTACCTACACATAGACAGAAGCCTGCTACATGTCAGACAGGTGCCGTAGACCGCTGCACCACTCGGGAGGCCACGAGTCTTTGACAGTGATGGAGAGCGATGGCACAAAGGTTTTAAGGAGGATCATTGTGAGAGGGTGAGGCATGAGGACATATTCCTGATCAGGCAGTGTTTCTGAGAGGGACTAACTTAGTTTGATCGGTGCCGTCGTTGGCCCTTACTTTTTACCAACGACAACGCAGACACAGAAGAGAGTCTCTTTCACACACACACACACAGACTAACATTTGTGAAACCTGAAATGTTGACATCTTTATGACAGATCCCCCCCCCCCCCTCTCTCTGATATATAGATATTTTGGGCACCTGGGGAGGCGCACATTTTGGGCACCTGGGGAGGCACACAAAAAGAGAAACAATAAGCACACATTCTGGGATGAACTCTCACTTACACCCACACATTAACTGGGAACTTACACAAAAGTTTGAGATGTGCACAAAGGAGCCATCCCTCATTCATTGACGCATTACAGAAGTTGTCTTTAACCACAGATCTAGGTTTAGCGTTCCCAACCTCAATCCTAACCTTGGTCATAGGACGTAGGAATATAAACTGACCTTGAATCAGGGCATAGGGGCAACTTCCATCAACACCACCGATATGAAGTCCAATGAATGACATAAGGGCAGTAGACTCCCGGACCCCAATATTCACAAACATACAGCAACCATCACTGTCACCAACCAGCACAGTTGAATGCATTCATAACGCAGTACTTACATAACGTGACTAGGGAGAGGCTAATCGGACACACCGGAGCTCAAATGGATGACATAGTCATGCCCTGATCTGTTTCAGCTATCCTTGTTGTTGTCTCCTCCCCCCTCCAGGTGTCGCCCATCCTCCCCATTATCCCCTGGGTACTTATACCTGTGTTCTCTGTTTGTCTGTGCCAGTTTGTTTTGTTCGTTCAAACCTACCAGCGGTTTCCCTTGCTCCTGTCTTCGCTATAGTCCCTGTTTTGTAGTTTCACAGTTTTGACCTTTTCTGCCTGCCCTGAGCCTGCCTGCCTGCCCTGAGCCTGCCTGCCTGCCCTGAGTCTGCCTGCCTGCCCTGAGCCTGCCTGCCTGCCCTGAGCATGCCTGCCTGCCCTGAGCCTGCCTGCCTGCCCTGAGCCTGCCTGCCGTCCTGTACCTTTGCCTCTACTCTGGATTATTGACCTCTGCCTGACCTGACCATGAGCCCGTCTGCTGTTCCGGTGCCTTACACTCTCTCTGGATTATTGACCTCTGCCTGACCTGACCATGAGCCCGTCTGCTGTTCCGGTGCCTTACACTCTACTCTGGATTATTGAACTCTGCCTGACCTGACCATGAGCCCGTCTGCTGTTCCGGTGCCTTACACTCTCTCTGGATTATTGACCTCTGCCTGACCTGACCATGCGCCCGTCTGCTGTTCCGGTGCCTTACACTCTACTCTGGATTATTGACCTCTGCCTGACCTGACCATGAGCCCGTCTGCTGTTCCGGTGCCTTACACTCTACTCTGGATTATTGACCTCTGCCTGACCTGACCATGAGCTGACCCGGTGCCTTACACTGGATTATTGACCTCTGCCTGACCTGACCATGAGCCCGTCTGCTGTTCGGTGCCTTACACTCTACTCTGGATTATTGACCTCTGCCTGACCTGACCATGAGCCCGTCTGCTGTTCCGGTGCCTTACACTCTACTCTGGATTATTGACCTCTGCCTGACCTGACCATGAGCCCGTCTGCTGTTCCGGTGCCTTACACTCTACTCTGGATTATTGACCTCTGCCTGACCTGACCATGAGCCCGTCTGCTGTTCCGGTGCCTTACACTCTACTCTGGATTATTGACCTCTGCCTGACCTGACCATGAGCCCGTCTGCTGTTCCGGTTACTCTGGATTATTGACCTCTGCCTGACCTGACCATGAGCCCGTCTGCTGTTCCGGTGCCTTACACTTATTATTGACCTCTGCCTGACCTGACCATGAGCCCGTCTGCTGTTCCGGTGCCTTACACTCTCTCTGGATTATTGACCTCTGCCTGACCTGACCATGAGCCCGTCTGCTGTTCCGGTGCCTTACACTCTCTCTGGATTATTGACCTCTGCCTGACCTGACCATGAGCCCGTCTGCTGTTCCGGTGCCTTACACTCTCTCTGGATTATTGACCTCTGCCTGCCTTGACCATGAGCCCGTCTGCTATTCCGGTGCCTTACACTCTACTCTGGATTATTGACCTCTGCCTGACCTGACCATGAGCCCGTCTGCTGTTCCGGTGCCTTACACTCTCTCTGGATTATTGACCTCTGCCTGACCTGACCATGAGCCCGTCTGCTGTTCCGGTGCCTTACACTCTCTCTGGATTATTGACCTCTGCCTGCCTTGACCTGTCGTTTGCCTGCCTCTGTTTAAATAATACACTTTTGTTTCTTCAACACTGTCTGCACCTGGGTCATACCTTAAAAGGTGATAGACATATGTCGCGCAGCTGAGAGTCGAGTGTGGATTTGGTTCAGTCAGTCGTCCTGATAGGCCCTTCCCAGCTAGTTTATGCTGGCTAGCTGGCAACAGCAGCGTGGCGCTAGTTAAAACTGGCAATAGAAAGGGAGAAATAACTTGTAGTATTGGTCATCTGGATTTGGTCACCATCTCCAATTTGTTCCATCCCACTTGATTTTATTTTGAGTTGGATAGCAGCCTACATGAAAAATAACTTGTAATGTTGGTAGTCATCTAGATGGATGTCACCGTTATGCTACACTGCTCAATGGGGAGAGTTTGCACATCAAGCCAACGCGACACAGGGCGCCGTGTCCTTCACGGCTTGACGCAGTAAGGATAGGGAAGTAGATAGGGTAGTCAATAGTGATTTTCACCGAAAATGTACTACTACGACATAAACCTCTAACGTTACATTTTGTACAATTATTAATTAGACAAAAACTAAAGGATTCTGAACACTCCCAAGTCCCAACCTCGACCGACAAGTTTCAAGTTCTCGCTGAAGTTTTTAGCCACAAGCATTAAACTAGCTTGCTGGGAACGGCACATCAGGAAGACTGTCTGAAATGACTGAACTGGATCCGTTGGTCACCACTCGACTCTACAAAATGGCTTCCAACACTCCACTCGACTCTACAAAATGGCTTCCAACACTCCACTCGACTCTACAAAATGGCTTCCAACACTCCACTCGACTCTACAAAATGGCTTCCAACACTCCACTCGACTCTCACTGCACAAAAAACATCAGCAATTTGGGCACCAGGAGTGTCCATATAGCCACTCCCCTATGACCACCCATCCTTATGATAATTGACATATGAAAAACGATCATTATAGCACCTGAAAACATACCCTTTTTACACTACTGTACTGCGCTGAGCCAAGCTGTACTGCGCTGAGCCAAGCTGTACTGAGCTGAGCCAAGCTGTACTGAGCTGGGCCAAGCTGTACTGCGCTGAGCCAAGCTGTACTGCGCTGAGCCAAGCTGTACTGCGCTGAGCCAAGCTGTACTGCGCTGAGCCAAGCTGTACTGCGCTGAGCCAAGCTGTACTGCGCTGGCCTAGTTATGCATCAACCATAGTGGCTGGAACTGTGCTGGAAAGGACCATGTTAAAATACAATATCAGAGCCAGCCAGCACACTATGGTTCAGGTTGGCACATTATGTAAAAAGGCTATAGAAGTAAAGTATAGCCAGCCTACATATAGCCTGCCCTCTGATAGAGACCCAATCCTGTGTCCCTTTTAGAATGTTTACTGTCATGCACAGGACACAGTGTGACACGGTCACAGTCAAAAAGTCAATCATTTCAGAAATCCCTTTGAGCACGAACACAGGCTTTAACACTGTAATCCACAATACCACTGACCTGGCTGCTGATAATTAGGGACGTTAGGTTTGATCATAAGTGCTGCAATACTGTAAGAAATGGATAGACACGGGGTACTACAAACCAAGGACTCATCATATCAGATTATCTTCTATCAGAGTCATAGACAAAGAATCACACATCTGTGCAAGGAATCTCTCAACAGCAAGCAAACTCACTCCCCCACTGCAATCTCTATGATCATATCTCATAGTCCACTCTTCTCTGCTCTTTGGCACACGCGGAGTGGACTAGTATGTTTTAATTAGAGTTCTTTCTTTTCCTCTCTTTCATTTATCTCCTGAATTAACTGACCCCCTACCCTGGTACACAAGGAAAACAGGCCTTAATGAAATAGAGAAATAAAGGAGGGAGCAGACCAGAACAGTCCTTTCATTCTTCTTTTTTTCCTTTACACTACATAGAACAAAAAGACTAGACATTTAAAGACCACGGTTCATTTCACAATACAACATTCATGTTTCCATCTCTCTCTCGCTCTTTCTCTGAGTGCTTGAATACTTTACACACACACACACACACACACACACACACACACACACACACACACACACACACGCACACGCACACACGCTGCATCGGCTGAGGGAGGGTTCTGTAGAAATGACAGGGAGTGTAACTCCTTTAGAGGGAAGGCATTTTCAGACGCACCTGGATAAAATGCAGTTACCATTTCCCCTCAGTTTTCCTTCTTGAGTGCTCACTATCGATTAGGACGTCCACAGAGAGCTGAAGCTAACAGGAAGTGATTTGTGCAAGTTCATTGGCCTATAGGGCTTTCATCCCACTCAGCTGTATTAGTCCTCTGAGGCTTTGACGCTCAGACGGCGAACACAAGACCGAGCTGGCGGCTGGCCCCTCTACCATGGTACATCAAGGGTGGTACTAAAAGGTGGCACCCAGAGAGCCCAGCAGGAAGCGGGAGGTGGGCGAGGACATGGTGTAGCCCCTCAGAAGATGCCCTTGCCGATTTTCAGGCCATTCTGCTTCATGCGCGGCAGTGTGGAGCTGGCCACATGCTTGGTCCGGCCCACCTTGGGGAAGCCACGTTTCTTCAGGACAAAGTCGTAGTTGGCCGAGGAGTTCATGGCATAGAAAACGTTGGCATTGTCTGGAATCTTCAGCTCTGTGGAGGGAAGGGGGTGCAAAAGAAACACAGGTATGGTTAAAAGACACATTGAACCAACAGACAAAATGGAATGTTAAAATATGGGTGAGAAGATGGACTGTAGAGATAGTTAGACAAGGCTTATAGAAATGGGTTAGGAACACGGAAATGTTTGTAACTTTAGAATGTAGTTCAAAATGCATCAACTCTGAGGTTTGTAACTTTCAGATTCCAGTCTTGAGGTGAGCATGACAGACAGCTGACTGACCTTTCTCCTCAGAGATCTTCTGCAGCAGTTCGTAGTCCTCCGCTCTCTCCCGGTCCAGGTTGTGTTTCACCATGGCCTTCCTGATCACCGCCGGCGTCTTGTCCTGACTGGTCACCTGGAGATCACGTTATGACCACATTAAGACATTGGGATTGGCTCAACCAGACGCCACAACCACCAAACACATTGGTAGGGAATTTCTCTTTCCAATCTACCATAATCATCACGAACGCAGCAGCTCACCAAGATGCTCTTGTACATGTTGCCGTTGTCCACGTCCAGGCTGACCCGGATGATGCAGCAATCGTCCACCTGCTGGTTGTAGAGGGGCAGTGACAGCGACGAGTAGTTGGACACACCCGACACGGAGCGCTTGTGCGAGCGGGAGCCGGCCCCTACCACGGGCGTGGAGGACATGGAGGAGGAGGAGGCGCTGCTGGAGCCCGAGCCAGATCCCACACCAGAGGCGTCCAAGGAGGACAGAGAAGTGGACTCCCAGAACTGGAGAGAGACCAAGAGAGAAGGGGGACTATTGAAATGCAATCAAGGAAAGCAATGCATCTTAAACAGGTACATTTCACATGTTTGGAAACTGTTGAATGAATTCCAGTGTATTTTGACAAACATTTGGGAACACTGGAATTGAGACTGGTGTTGTTTTACATTATGAGTAATGGGATAGTGCTTGTATGACTTGAACATGCCATTAACATGACATGCATGAAGAAAACACAATGAAAAATATGGAGTGATGAATGTGCGACCGGGTGAGACCCACAATGCTACTTCTATTGAGTTGTTATGAGCAGTATGGATACAAGGTGAACTCTTCATCCCCAATTAAAGACACAACAAATGAAACCAGTCAAAACAAACAGGTCAAAGTGCGGTGATGATCAACGTGAGCAGACGCATAAATCAAAACTACTCAACATGCACACGCCATTCTCGCCCCAAAAAATGGCTGCAGGGGTGATGTAATGGTGACGTCACACAGATAGATAGAAACAGTGCAAACAGCACAGTCCTTTGATGGTAGTGTGAAATGGCCACAAGCTAGTGTAGGTGAAACAGAAGGACTAGAGGAAGTAGTAAATAGTACCGTGGGTGCCAGGTCAGGCAAGGGGCCGCACTTCCCTAACGTGGAATTGGAATGTTTTACGGAAGGCGTGGAGGTCTACAGAAAAGGAATTAAGAGCTACAGTCACCAGTGGGCTTCACATGGGCTGTTTCTTGTGGGCTGGAAGAGTTATAATATGCTATGACACCGCTATAGTGATCATACTGGTATCATGGTCTTTAAAGGTAGACTCAATGATATGACATCAACATATTACACAGAGAAGCAACTTCCTGCTTACAGACATCAACAATGACAGAATTCAATAGCACACTGTCCTCTGACATGTCTCCGTTGTAAATAGGAGTGTATTCTGAACTTACCTTCCAGTGTAAATTGATAAATAAAACATCTCTCTCACCTTTCGCTCGTGGGCGTCAGGCGAGTCGGAGATGAAGCTGATATTGATCTCCTCGACGTCGGAGCTGCTGGAGCCGGCTGAGGTGACGCTCAGGGAGTCTGCTCCGTCACCCCTTCCACCTCCACTTGAGCCCCCCAAGCAGGGGGCGTAGCGCAGCTGGTCAAAGGACTTGGAGTGAGAGCTGCCCGCACTGCAGTAGCCTGGCTCCGAGCTGGCCGGCTGGCGACTGAAAGAGGGTGTGAAGGAATGAGAGGGAGGAGGGAGAGATGGGAAAGAAAATTCAGTATGAGAGGAAGAGTAAGAGAAAGAGGAATGAGTCAAATAAATGAAACGTTGACACAAATCGACTGCAAATCATTAGAAGGGAATTCCGACCCGAGTTAAGAACGCGTAATTGGAATGTAATTCCCTTTTAATGCACTTCTCGATACACGTATTCTGACCTTGAATTTAAGCATGACAACAGCATGCTATTCATCCCGCCATTGGGTTGAGGTGGAGATGGAATAAATGAACACACACACAAACACTCACTCCATCATTTGCTCACACATAATATGCGCACACATTTAAACTGACTCTGCACACCCACAAACCCACTCACATACAAGCGTCTTCTACTCTGCTTATCTTATATCCGGTTATATCCGGTCCCCTTACCGCTGTACTCATCTACCTCCATCACTCAAGTATCCCTGCACATTGTAAATATGGTATTGGAACTGACTTAAAAATATATATTTCCTGTATCTAGAATGCTTACTTACTTATGTTAGATTCTGGGTGAAACTTGGAACATTGTAATACTCAGAAGCATATAAAGGAAAGAGACTAGTTTTTATATCCAAAGTTAATGGTTATCTGTAGGAGACAGATGGCTTTGGAACGTGTTGGGTGAACGGGAGAAAGTCACAGGATTGCTATAGGGGAAGCGGATGGACATATGTGGATTAGGCGAAGGAGGGGTTTAGGTCAGGTCCGATCCCCTGAAGGTAGAAATGATGGTTTATTACCCTATTTCCCTCTTCCTGTCAAACCATAAGATGTAAGGATTGGAGAGAAGGAGGAGGGCCTAAAGTGGAGCAGATACAGTGGGGAGAACTAGTATTTGATACACTGCCGATTTTGCAGGTTTTCCTACTTAGAAAGCATGTAGAGGTCTGTAATTTTTATCATAGGTACACTTCAACTGTGAGAGACGGAATCTAAAAATCCAGAAAATCACATTGTATGATTTTTAAGTAATGAATTAGCATTTTCACACAGGTCCATGGTTAGTGCAGGCAATAGAGGAGGGTATAGTCTACTATTGTACACTATTCTCCCTATTATAATTCTATATACACTAATCTTCCAATATTACAATCGGTTGAAGAAATGAATGTGGCAATTTTCAGAATTAATCTTTCTTTTGTGCGTAAAGGTTTTCAGTTGTTTAATAAAACATTGCAGAGAAGGATGCAGAGCACGTTACACGAATGAATACGGTGAGTTTAAAAGATGTACTTTTCCTAAGACTGAATCGGACCCATATTGCACCCATTGAACAGAAATACTTTCTGCATTCATTTTGGGAGGATTTCCTTCTTTACTCACTCGCTCCAGCGTTTGATGATTCCTGTGTTCTTCTTTTTCAGAGTATTTGAGGCCGACGCCGACAGCGGCTCGATCTCACACGACTGACTGTAGCTGTGGAAAGCACACGAAGAAGAGCATGTGTGTGTTCCTGTCTTTTCAAGTGTCTGGTCCTCCCCTTCCCTCTCTTCCACTGTCCCTCTCCTCTCTCCCACCCTTCCATTCTAATACATACTGTTTGTCACACCCACCATAATCTATTTCTAGTGTTTATGAAAATATGATTTAGTGTATTTCTAACAGAATAGTCTCTGTTCCTTCTCTTACCTCTCGGCCTCAGTGAGTTTGTCCACACCGGAGAACCACTGTCGGAAACTCTTGTTGCGGGTGAAGTTATAATTGTTGCAGGCCAGCTGCAGAAGCTTGATCTGGGCAATCACCTCAAACTCCTACAAGACCAGAGGAAATATAAGGGTAAGTATGCGGTGTTCATCTTCATCATCATCACTCATTAAATACATGTTGCATTCCTTACCTTCCTCCTCTTCTCAAAATGTATCAGCCCTCCCTGTAAGCAAGAAAATATGTTCTTTAGAACAGAAATTGTTTAAGAAGGTGTGTGTTCAAGCGTGCGTGTGTGTGACTCTCACGTCCAGGTAGTCCTTCATGGCAGTATCCATCATGACTAGGTCTGTCAGGAAAGTACCCAGGTAGGGAATGGTCCCCTGCATCACACTCTGAAATACACACACACAGACAGACAGACAGAGACTGGGGTTAGTGTGTGTGTGTGTGTGTGTGTATGCATGACTTTGCTAGTGATGAAATAATGCATTACAGACTCCCCCCCCCCGCTGAGGACACATGTAGATGAAAATAAATAAAAATATTTATTCATCTCCCTCTGCGTACAATGATTAGGTTAAAGAACTATCTCCAGTTGGCTATTGTTCCCAGTTTAATAATTGCTCTTCCTCTGTCAATCATGGTTACCTGCAAGGAAACACATGCCGTCATCATTGCTTTGCACAAAAAGAGCTTCACAGGCAAGGATATTGCTGCCAGTAAGATTGCACCTAAATCAACCATTTATCGGATCATCAAGAACTTCAAGGAGAGCGGTTCAATTGTTGTGAAGAAGGCTTCAGGGAGCCCAAGAAAGTCCAGCAAGTGCCAGGACTGTTTCCTAAAGTTGATTCAGCTGCGGGATCGGGGCACCACCAGTACAGAGCTTGCTCAGGAATGACAGCAGGCAGGTGTGAGTGCATCTGCACGCACAGGGAGGCGAAGACATTTGGAGGATGGCCTGGTATCAAGAAGGGCAGCAAAGAAGCCACTTCTCTACAGGAAAAACATCAGGGACAGACTGATATTCTGCAAAAGGTACAGGGATTGGACTGCTGAGGACTGGGATAAAGTCATTTTCTCTGATGAATGCCCTTTCTGATTGTTTGGGGCATCTGGAAAAAAGCTTGTCCGGAGAAGACAAGGTGAGCGCTACCATCAGTCCTGTGTCATGCCAACAGTAAAGCATCCTGAGACCATTCATGTGTGGGGTTGCTTCTCAGCCAAGGGAGTGGGCTCACTCACATTTTTCCTAAGAACACAGCCATGAATAAAGAATGGTACCAACACATCCTAAGAGAGCAACTTCTCCCAACCATCCAGGAACAGTTTGGTGAGGAACAATGCCAAAAGTGATAGCTAAGTGGCTCGGGGAACAACGCATCGATATTTTGGGTCCATGGCCAGGAAACTCCCCAGCCCTTAATCCCATTGAGCACTTGTGGTCAATCCTCAAGAGGCGGGTGGGACAAACAAAACCCCACAAATTCTAACAAACTCCAAGCACTGATTATGCAAGAATGGGCTGCCATCAGTCAGAAGTTAATTGACAGCATGTCAGGGCGGATTGCAGAGGTCTTGAAAAAGAAGGGTCAACACTGCAAATATTGACTCTTTGCATCAACTTCAAGTAATTGTCAATAAAATCCTTTGACACTTATGAAATGCTTGCAATTATACGTCAGTATTCCACAGTAACATCTGACAAAATATCTAAAGATACTGAAGCAGCAAACTTTGTGGAAATTCATATTTGTGTCATTCTCAAAACTTTTGGCCACGCCTGTAGATTGAGCTGTGAGCCTTTTGCGAGTAAGAATGATTTCCATAAATAACCACTAGACGTGTGTAATGGTTTTCTTCCGCTGCAGGAGAGGAGGACCAAAATGCAGCGTGGTTAGTGTTCAACATCTTTAATATCGACGACAAACGAGAACACTACAAAATACAAAACAATAAATGTGAAAACCGAAACAAACACAGACATGGAAACAATCACCCACAAAGTACCCACAGAATATGGCTGCCTAAATATGGTTCCCAATCAGAGCCAACGATAGACAGCTGCCTCTAATTGAGAACCAATCTAGGTAACTATAGACATACAAACTACCTAGAAAGGACACAGCCCCATAAACATACAAAAACCCCTAGACCAGGCCAAACACATAAATCCCCCATGTCACACCCTGACCTAACCAAATAATAAAGAAAATAAAGATAACTAAGGCCAGGGCATGACAAGGTGTGTCTCCCTTCTATCCACCACCGAGAGAGAGCAAATAACTATGAACCCCTTAATTTTGAAAATAAAAATACTGTTCCTCTAAGCTATCTACATTAGATGCATCCATGACAGTCATTTGCTACAAAGTGGGCCAATTTCAAAGACAGTGATTTTAAAGAGGATAAGACAAGTGAGAGTGAAAGGGCAAGTGGAGAGCGTTTTGTTTGTGTGTATGTGTTTGTCTATGAATGACTATGCACACCTGTGTGTTGTGTGTATGTGTTAAAGTGAATGCGTCAGCAGAGTTCAGTGAGGACAGAGAGAGGGGCTGCTTGTTTTCTGTTCGATGGATCTTATCCGCTGGAGCGTTAATTGACACAACCCAATTACTCCCACCGGTCTTATCAATAGGGCCAAGATGGGAGTGCTTTCATTACATCTGGCACCTCCTTCTCTCTCTCCCTATCTGTCTCTTGAAATAGGCAGTTGAAGTCGGAAGTTTACATACACCTTAGCCAAATACATTTAAACTCAGTTTTTCACAATTCCTGACATTTAATCCAAGTAAAAAGTCCCTGTATTAGGTCAGTTAGGATCACCACTTTACTTTAAGAATGTGAAATGTCAGAATAATAGTAGATTATCATTATGTAAGGGTTTTCTTCTGGTGAAAGAGAGGCGGACCAAAATGCAGCGTGGTGGTTATTCATGTTTTTAATAAAGACGACTATACATGAACAGACTATACAAAACAAGAAAAGTGAAAACCTAAACAGTCCTATCTGGTGCAAACACAGAGACAGGAACAATCACCCACAAAACACAACACAGGCTACCTAAATATGGTTCCCAATCAGAGACAATGACTAACACCTGCCTCTGATTGAGAACCATATCAGGCCAAACATAGAAATAGACAAACCAGATACACAACATAGAATGCCCACCCAGCTCACGTCCTGACCAACACTAAAACAAGGAAAACACATACGAACGATGGACAGAACGTGACAGATAATGATTTATTTCAGCTTTTATTTCTTTCATCACATTCCCAGTGGGTCAGAAGTTTACATACACTCAATTAGTATTTGGGAGCATTGCCTTTAAATTGTTTAACTTGGGTCAAACATTTCGGGTAGCCTTCCACAAGCTTCCCACAATAAATTGGGTGAATTTTGGCCCTTTTCCTCCTGACAGAGCTGGATAACTTCCTTGCTGAGTGTAACGTCCTTGCTGAGTGTAACGTCCTTGCTGAGTGTAACGTCCTTGCTGAGTGTAACGTCCTTGCTGAGTGTAACGTCCTTGCTGAGTGTAACTTCCTTGCTGAGTGTAACTTCCTTGCTGAGTGTAACTTCCTTGCTGAGTGTAACGTCCTTGCTGAGTGTAACGTCCTTGCTGAGTGTAACGTCCTTGCTGAGTGTAACTTCTTTGCTGAGTGTAACTTCCTTGCTGAGTGTAACGTCCTTGCTGAGTGTAACTTCCTTGCTGAGTGTAACGTCCTTGCTGAGTGTAACGTCCTTGCTGAGTGTAACGTCCTTGCTGAGTGTAACGTCCTTGCTGAGTGTAACTTCCTTGCTGAGTGTAACTTCCTTGCTGAGTGTAACTTCCTTGCTGAGTGTAACTTCCTTGTATACTCTTGTATACTATTGTTTGTACAGATGAACGTGGTACCTTCAGGCGTTTGGAAATTTCTCCCAAGGATGAACCAGACTTGTGGTGGTCTACAATCTTTTTTTCTGAGGTCTTGGCTGATTTCTTTTGATTTTCCCATGATGTCAAGCAAAGAGGCACTGAGTTTGAAGGTAGGCCTTGAAATACATCCACAGGTACATGTCCAATTGACTCAAATTATGTCAATTAGCCTATCAAAAGCTTCTAAAGCCATAACATAATTTTCTGGAATTTTCCAAGCTGTTTAAAGGCACAGTCAACTTAGTGTTTGTAAACTTCTGACCCACTGGAATTGTGATACAGTGAATAATAAGTTAAATAATCTGTCTGTAAACAGTTGTTGGAGAAATTACTTGTGTCATGCACAAGTAGATGCACTAACCGACTTGCCAAAACTATAGTTTGTTAACAAGAAATTTGTGGAGTGGTAGAAAAACTAGTTTTAATGACTCCAACCTAAGTGTATGTAAACTTCAGACTTCAACTGTATATCTCTCTCTCCCTTCTTTCTTTCCCTGTCTTTCTCTCTTTTCCCTCCCCTCTATATCCCTCTCTCTATTTTTCTCTCTGACTCTCACGCTTTCACTTTCATTTTTTGAGCTCCCCTTTACCCTCTTCTCTCTTTAAATCTGTCTGCCAGGTCATTTAATTTCTCTCTTCACTCCCTCCCTGCTTTTCATGTCATCCTCCATTTCCCTAAAGCCACTTTTTCTATCTTCAATCAATCTTTTTAGGCCTTTATCTCTCTCTCTCTGTCCAGTCAATCTCCCCCTCCTTTGTTGCATTCCTTATATCTTAATGTCCTTACCAGGTCTCGGGGCTGCTGCTGTCTCTTCTGGGCTCGTTTGGGGTTTATTTCCAGGGTGGCAAATTTGGACGTGCCCTCCTAGACAGGGAGAAGAACAGACAACAAAAACCCCAGTGAGATCAAATGCCTAAGCCCCTATTTCAGCGATCAAATAACACGGGTTTCTGTTTTTGTTTGGTTAAACACGGTTAATTAAATGGAAGAATACACACTTTTTCCTGGAATGCATCCTGTCCTTTATCAAGCTATGAAATGGTGAACATACAGACTCCCACATTCTACTTCAGAGGAACAGGCAGAGTAGGCATATCCTCAACTGGCACAGCCTACCACCATGCTATGATGTCACTGGGGGATTCCCCACCCCCCCCAATAACACACCTACCCATCCTTAATACACACATAATGGCTACCTCTAGATGCCCTGACATCTGTGTGTGTGTGTGTGCTTTGGAATTTGGGGAATGTTAGGGTTCCACATGTGCGTAAGTGGGCTTAGTTACTATCCCTCCAAACAAACACACCCCACGTCCAAGTGAAGACCAACCACCCATGACCTGCCCTTTATATCGTTCTGTTCTATTCTGTTCTGTTACAGAACAGTTGATAATGGATTAGCTAAATGAATCATGTTCCCAAGTGCACAAAGCGCCATACATTGTTAGGTAAGTACTCTACTCATAGGGAAGATGACCAGACATTGTTAGGTAAGTACTCTACTCATAGGGAAGATGACCAGACATTGTTAGGTAAGTACTCTACTCATAGGGAAGATGACCAGACATTGTTAGGTAAGTACTCTACTCATAGGGAAGATGACCAGACATTGTTAGGTAAGTACTCTACTCATAGGGAAGATGACCAGACATTTCACCAAGATATTACATTAAGATGGGAAACTCCTGACGACAGAATTCCATACGTTTGATGGTGGAGAAATTGATTTGCTGTCTATTCAACTACCTGAATAAAGTCTTGTTTTTATGTGTCACAAATTTAATTTCAGAATGCCCTTTTTGGGCACCAAGCGCGACACACGTCACACGTTAGTTCCCCTATTATGCTACTTACTGCAGGGGGTGTCAGCCACACCCTGTCATCTGATCCTGAGTGATGACACCATCAGTGTGTGTGTAGGGGTAGTCCTAGAGGGGTGTGACCCCACACAAAGGAAATCATATCACTCAACTGTGTGTAAGTGTATAACATATTTATTAATGCTTTACTGATTCTGCCCCCCAAATACATAATGCATGCACATGCACGCACACATTCCCGTGACCGGGAAGATTTTAATTTACCGGCCATTTGCAAAATGTACATGACCCATATGCATTGGGTGCATAACCCACGGTGCTCAGAATGACAGAGATCACATTTAGATTATGGTAATGCATCTTAACAGGATGTTAAGGTAATGCATCTCAACAACTCGTGTAATGAAGCAGCCATTAAAAGGTCATTTTCAAACTTTTGCCAGAAGGCGATTCGCGGGAATACACCAAACTAAACAGAACACCTGGGAAATACCATTCTAAACAGACCACCTGGGAAATACCATTCTAAACAGAACACCTGGGAAATACCATTCTAAACAGACCACCTGGGAAATACCATTCTAAACAGAACACCTGGGAAATACCATTCTAAACAGACCACCTGGGAAATACCATTCTAAACAGCACACCTGGGAAATACCATTTTAAACAGAACACCTGGGAAATACCATTCTAAACAGACCACCTGGGAAATACCATTCTAAACAGCACACCTGGGAAATACCATTCTAAACAGAACACCTGGGAAATACCATTCTAAACAGACCACCTGGGAAATACCATTCTAAACAGCACACCTGGGAAATACCATTCTAAACAGACCACCTGGGAAATACCATTCTAAACAGAACACCTGGGAAATACCATTCTAAACAGACCACCTGGGAAATACCATTCTAAACAGCACACCTGGGAAATACCTTTTTAAACAGAACACCTGGGAAATACCATTCTAAACAGAACACCTGGGAAATACCATTCTAAACAGAACACCTGGAAAAACACCATTCTAAACAGAACACCTGGGAAAACACCATTCTAAACAGAACACCTGGGAAAACACCATTCTAAACAGACCACCTGGGAAATACCATTCTAAACAGAACACCTGGGAAATACCATTCTAAACAGAACACCTGGGAAATACCATTCTAAACAGAACACCTGGGAAAACACCAAACTAAACAGAACACCTGGGAAATACCATTCTAAACAGAACACCTGGGAAAACACCATTCTAAACAGAACACCTGGGAAAACACCATTCTAAACAGACCACCTGGGAAAACACCATTCTAAACAGACCACCTGGGAAATACCATTCTAAACAGAACACCTGGGAAATACCATTCTAAACAGAACACCTGGGAAATACCATTCTAAACAGAACACCTGGGAAAACACCAAACTAAACAGAACACCTGGGAAATACCATTCTAAACAGAACACCTGGGAAAACACCATTCTAAACAGACCACCTGGGAAATACCATTCTAAACAGAACACCTGGGAAATACCATTCTAAACAGAACACCTGGGAAAACACCATTCTAAACAGAACACCTGGGAAATACCATTCTAAACAGAACACCTGGGAAAACACCAAACTAAACAGAACACCTGGGAAATACCATTCTAAACAGAACACCTGGGAAATACCATTCTAAACAGACCACCTGGGAAAACACCATTCTAAACAGAACACCTGGGAAAACACCATTCTAAACAGAACACCTGGGAAATACCATTCTAAACAGAACACCTGGGAAAACACCATTCTAAACAGCGCACCTGGGAAATACCATTCTAAACAGAACACCTGGGAAATACCATTCTAAACAGAACACCTGGAAAAACACCATTCTAAACAGAACACCTGGGAAAACACCCATTACACATGTCACCAGTAGTAAATGTACCGTTTATCCCGATCATTTGGTTACATTAATTTATGTTAATGCATGTATTAATTACAGTCATTTACCATTCTCATTCTTGGAGTGGAAATGTTTTTTGGAGAGTTCACAAGCTGCTACACTTGTGAGAAGTTTTGGTTTAATTTCATAACAATAATTTTCTAGATTTGTAATTAGTTCATGTGCCTTTTGTTTGGAGTGCTCCATGTGAGCAATGAGCATGTGTCTGGTTTCTCTGTTATGATCATGTTGAGGAAGTGCGTGCCTGAGCACATATAGAAACAGTTTTTAACCGGCGATTGCATTTGAAATTGTTGGGCAATGAATGGTTTGAGTTTAGTGGGACTATCATTTATTTTTCAACAGGACAATGGCTACTAGGCTATGTAAGGGCTATTTGACCAATAAGGAGAGTGATGGAGTGCTGCATCAGATGACCTGGCCTCCACAATCACTGACCTCAACCCAATTGAGATTGCTTGAGATGAGTTGGACCTCAGAGTAAAGGAAAAGCAGCCAACAAGTGCTCAGCATATGTGGAAACTGCATCAAGACGGTTGGAAAAGCATTCCAGGTGAAGCTGGTTGAGAGAATGCCAAGAGTGTGCAAAGCTGTCATCAAGGCAAAGGGTGGCTACTAAGAATCTCAAATATCGAATATATTTTGATTTGTTTAACACTTTTTTTGTTACTACATGATTCCATGTGTGCTATTTCATAGTTTTTAATTCTACAATGTGGAAAATAGTCAAAATAAAGGAAAAACCCTTGACTGAGTAGGTGTGTCCAAACTTTTTACTGGCACTGTAGACACACGCACACATCCTACCTTGATGAGCAGCTCTCTGCTGAGCGAATGGTTATTTTCGTCTGAGAAGATTTCTGACAACTCGTGGAAGATGCGAAAGTTTTCCCTGGACACCTCATCCCACATCCTCTTCAGCCGGTGGACCGGGTTGCACTGCAGAGCAGAAAGGATGGCCCGCAGCGAAGAAAAATTCTTCAGGATTCGACACTCCTGAAGGGAAAAAAGACTATGAATATCAAGGAGATATCAATGAACCCAACTAAGCACCGGTGGCATATCAATCCAATGTATTATTAAGGAAAGGGAAGCATTTTTTTACTCAAATAAATATTTTGAACATAGCATTATGGGTACTGTAGTCATCATGCTACACAACACACACGGTGCCTCTGCAGGAACTGAAGCCAAAGACACCTCAGAATATCATGCCAACAACAACAACAACAACCACAACAACAACAAGAACAACTCCTGCTAACAACAGCTCCTCACCCTGGCCACTTCGATCCAGCGCTCCACCAGTTTGGCCCGCTGTGTAGGTTTGAGCAAACGCTCGCTCAAGCAGGTGGCGATGACACAGTTGGTGACGCAGTTGAACTGTGTGACAGTGGCACGGATGGTGGGTGCCAGATGCTCCTTGCCCTTCTTGTCCCGGTGCGACCAGATACTCCCCAGACAGTGGTAGGGAACCACCTTCTTAAAGAGCTCCTATGAGGAAAAAGGGGAGTAAGAACCATAAAACAAAATGGTCTCTTGTCGCAACCAGTAATGTATTTTAGATGACTTTAACATGCTGTCTCATGGACAGAAGAGAGAGAAAAGGAGAGGCAGGCAGATCCTTTAGAAGGCTTCGAATGATAAAAGTGTGTGCTGTACTCCAGTCTCCTAACAAAAGTCCGTAGGAAAGCCTTTGGAGTGACATTTGTTTATGAGTGGTAACTCAGCAGCAGAGTGGGCATAAAGCCCTCGGTGTCTTCTGTCTCTCTTCACTTCCTAAGATAACTAACACGGCTTTATAGTCCTGCATCAGGTCACATACCCACGGTTCCCAGCCGTTGACCCGCAAAAAAATCAACTGGTGGGTGGAATGAAAACATTCTCGAAAACATTTTTAAATCAAGATAATATTTTTTTTTACAAACACAGGAGCTTGTTGTGATGAATTGTGTTGTCCATTAGGCTAAGTGAGCGGTGAGGCAGACAGCCACGCAGCGAGAGAGTGGAGCGGGGAACTATCCATTATTTGTGTGGTGCTGAAACATTCCTAATTTGTCCACGTGCAGGGCTTATATATTCCCTTCCACCACGCCACAATATGTTGCTAAGTTTACTTTCCCTGACTCCTAAGCTCATGCGAAAATGTCTAACGTAACAGGAGAAATAAAAAGAAAGGTTATGATGGTGGAATAGGCTACACCATCATGGAAACATGCTACGCGAGTGAAATCCCCGGTTTGGAAGAATTTTGGAGTCATTGTCGACAAGGAGGACAACAACCTGG
Organism: Oncorhynchus nerka; assembly: GCF_034236695.1. Taxonomy (NCBI): domain Eukaryota; kingdom Metazoa; phylum Chordata; class Actinopteri; order Salmoniformes; family Salmonidae; genus Oncorhynchus; species Oncorhynchus nerka. The sequence goes on along the minus strand of NC_088414.1, from coordinate 2,625,727 downwards.
TAGATGGATAAAAAGTGCAAAAAGTGCAAGCAGGTATTTATTTACAATAATTCAGTTAACTATTTGTTCATTATTATGTTAATTCAGGCTTTAGGTCATTTAGACCATACACAGGCCATATAAAGTTTAAACCTGTGATGCTGGTAAAAGTTTGAGTAGCAAATAGCCTACTAAATAAATGTAGCCTAGGCAATTTTTTGAAATAATCTAGTTGATTCTTGGAACTGTTCATTTAAGTTTAAATTAAACTATTTGATTATCTAAACCATATTGAATGTAAACATGTTGTTTTGTCGGCTATTAGGCTTTCATTACGTAAGAAGAAGGCTAATTAGAAGGCTTTTTCCCAAAGGGTTTTAAGTTGTCAATGTGGCTGCATCGCATTGTGAAAATAGGAAGACGGGCCTATTGTTCTTAATTCATGGCATGTTTTCCTTGTATCCAAATATTGACATGCAGACAAATTAATTAATGTGGGGAATGGCAATAGCCTAAAAGCCTACTACTCTGGAGTCATAAAAACAATTAAATATATTGATGTTATTTGGCGGGTCACGGATCGGCTCTCTGAACAACTCCATGCGGGTTGGTTGGAGAAAAATCTGTCCTGTTGTTTATTATCCGGTGGGGCTTGGAATGTGGGGCGGGGTGGGGCGGGTGCGGCTCCAAAAAACGGACCCGTGCAGGACTCTATCTGGGCTCCAATGCTCACAAGAGGACAGAGTTACAGCGTTTAATTTTTCATTTTGTTTCAAATCTGGCGTGGAAAATATACACAAACTTTTTGAAAACAATAAGAAAGTAACTAAAAAATGCAATGGTGGAAAATTATAATGGAAAATAATAGACTAAATGTAATTTAAAAATCGAACAAAGACCGAGTTAATACTGTATAAAGGATATGTTGTTAGTACAAGGACATGTGCTGCTGGGAATCTGAGTTTTGTAATGTTTTGGCATCTTACCGCGTCCATGAGGGTGAACTGCTCGGCCACCACCGCCGGGTCAAAGTTCAGAAAGTCCAGTCGGTCATCCTCGTAGCCATTCTCCTCCAATAAGGTGAAAGGATAGCCGCCATGACCCAGCACTGAGGGGTGACATCACAACTCATTAGCTTAATTACGTCAAACACACTTTCACCACTTTTTATGAGCGGCTGGGGTTTGTAAAGTCCTTAATGTAGTGAAGTGAGGGCGACCACACTCAGATATAACTTTCGTTGAAGATGTAGCTCGAAATGTCGTAAGCTAATACAGGTGTGTGTCATAGAGCATCTGACTGTGCTGGTCCTACTTTTACTGCATGACACCCACGATCACGTCACACACACGTCACACAGTTTTGTCTGTAACACAAAAAGGGATTCACAAACAGCAGTGTCCTCTTATTTGGAGTACCACCCAAAACATCTCTGGCCTTCCACTAATACAAATTATATGGACTCTACATGACCAGCTGGGGTCAGGGGGTCAGGGTTCAAAGTACATACAGTAAGTTTAGTCGGGGGTTAGGTGAGTGTCTTTACACTCACTCTCGGGCTCTTGGAGCTGCCGGCGGTGGAAGTGGGCCAGGAGGTTGCAGGCGCGGCGTTCCAGGTCCGATCCCGGGAAGTTGAGGTGCAGGTAGGAGATGAGACGTCGCAGGCAGCTGTACTCCGGAGGATTCCAGAAGTCCTCAGAGTACTGGTCAAGCCATGCCCCCAAGATGGAGGATATTGTGCTGTGGAGAGAGAGAGAGAGAGAGAGAGAGAGAGAGAGAGCGCGATGGAGAGAGTTTAATACATGTGTTTGGATGGCAAATTTCTCTAGCTTTAATAAAAATTTAAAAAAGAGGAAAATGGAGTTGAGAGATAGGAAAGATAAAGTACATAGACAGAGGGGTGTATCAAGTACAGGAAAATGATAGGAGAGTGAAAATAAAGGAGACTAGCATACATTCAATTCTGAGAAGGACAGGCAAGGTATATACAGTGGGGCAAAAAAGTATTTAGTCAGCCACCAATTGTGCAAGTTCTCCCACTTAAAAAGATGAGAGAGGCATGTAATTTTCATCACAGGTACACTTCAACTATGACAGACAAAATGAGAAAAAAAATCCAGAAAATCACATTGTAGGATTTTTAATGAATTTATTTGCAAATTATGGTGGAAAATAAGTATTCGGTCAATAACAAAAGTTTATCTCAATACTTTGTTATATACCCTTTGTTGGCAATGACAGAGGTCAAACGTTTTCTGTAAGTCTTCACAAGGTTTTCACACACTGTTGCTGGTATTTTGGCCCATTCCTTCATGCAGAGCTCCTCTAGAGCAGTGATGTTTTGGGGCTGTTGCTGGGCAACACGGACTTTCAACTCCCTCCAAAGATTTTCTATGGGGTTGAGATCTGGAGACTGGCTAGGCCACTCCAGGACCTTGAAATGCTTCTTACGAAGCCACTACTTCGTTGCCCGGTGAAAACCTTGTGAAGACTTACAGAAAACGTTTGACCTCTGTCATTGCCAACAAAGGGTATATAACAAAGTATTGAGATAAACTTTTGTTATTGACCGAATACTTATTTTCTACCATAATTTGCAAATAAATTCATTAAAAATCCTACAATGTGATTTTCTGGATTTTTTTTCTTCTAATTTTGTCTGTCATAGTTGAAGTGTACCTATGATGAAAATTACAGGCCTCTCTCATCTTTTTAAGTGGGAGAACTTGCACAATTGGTGGCTGACTAAATACTTTTTTGCCCCACTGTATATGAACACAATAGAAACATATCCAATGTCCATAATGGCACAACTGCTTACGTCAGCAGAATAGTGCTGGTGGCAAGGAGAAAAAAAGAGGTACACAGATGTAGGATTTTAATTTGACCTGTGTTTAGTCCATAATGTTTCTTGATCAGTGGGTAGGATATTAGCTGGTCAAAATGAGGCTACATTAAAAGTGGAATACTGTTACTATAACAGTGTGTTAGTGCAGGTTTTCAGTGAATCTATGTAAATCATGATGTTCATCGGCATTTCCTGCGTCGAAATAAAATTCTCAGCAACAAAAGAGTGATCAAATTAAGATCCTACAACTATACTAGCTTGTAGGACAGATTAAGTGGCTTCCTTTCTTATGTCTTAGAATAATGCCTTGTAGGTGTAAATATTACACATTCCTGGCAACAAAATGTGAAAATTATGTAAGTTTCTCTGTTTTCTGTCACTGTACAGTATGTGTTGAAAAGGAGGCTATTTGAGAGAAGTATTGTCCACAATGTGTTTCTGAGTCAGACAGAGACTTACTTCCTCAGATCTGTGCGATCATCATGAGTCAGTCTGTGGCCCTCTGAGCCAGGCAGGTGCTGGAGCTTGGCATACCTGAACAAGGTGGGGTTGGTATACAGAAGATAGCCCTATTTGGTAAAATACCAAGTCCATATTATGGCAAGAACAGCTCAAAGAAGCAAAGAGAAATGACAGTCCATCATTACTTTAAGACATGAAGGTCAGTCAATGAGGAACATTTCAAGAACTTTGAATGCTTTTTCAAGTGCAGTCGCAAAAACCATCAAGCGCTATGATGAAACTGTCTCTCATGAGGACCGCCACAGGAAAGGAAGACCCAGAGTTACCTCTGCTGCAGAGGATAAGGTCATTACAGTTACCAGCCTCAGAAATTGGCAATTAACTGCACCTCAGATTGCAGCCCAAATACATGCTTCACAGAGTTCAAGTAACAGACACATCTCAACATCAACTGTTCAGAGGAGATGAATCAGGCCTTCATGGTCGAATTGCTGCAAAGAAACCACTACTAAAGGACACCAATAAGAAGAAGAGACTTGCTTGGGCCTTGAAACACGAGCAATGGACATTAGACCGGTGGAAATCAGTTTGTTAGTCATCTATCTATCTATCTATCTATCTATCTATCTATCTATCTATCTATCTATCTATCTATCTATATATCCATTCATATATCCATCCCTGTATCAAGACATTCATTCCTCCACCCTCTCATCCACACTCTCCATTCATCATGTCATTCATGCATCACTCCATCCACCCACCTTTTCCACCCATCTATAATTCTTCCTGCAATCAACTATTGGATCCACCCATGCATACATCCGCAAATTCATCCATCTATCCATCCATTAATGCACCAATGTATCCCTCCCTCTCTCCTCACCTGTTGAGCAGCAGGTCCAGGACCTGCTTGGTGGAGGCGAAGGAGCGGTAGGTGCAGAGGAAGATGGTAACGTAGGTGGAGTCGTTGCCCCGGAACGCCGCCACCATGTACTCCACCAGCTTCTCCAGCGTGCCTGCCTTGATGGTGCGCACCTTGCACGTCTCATACAGGCTGAGCGATGCGTCCACACCTAGCCAGCGTTGGCCCTTAACGGCCCCGCTGCCACCAACGTGGTGGCGGTGGTGGAGCATCTGCACCTTCCGCAGGGTGATGGTGTATACCACCCCGTCCTCCACCTCCTCACCAATCTCATGGGTTGCATTCTGAAAGACAGAGGGAAAAAGTGAGAGATAGAGAGAGAGAGGTTTAGATACTCTTTCTTACTTTTTTCCGCACACGTGAAAGCAAAATGAAGCCTGGTCCATACTAATTCTGGAATTTCTCCAAAAGGTAAGGGCTGGCTTTTCTTTAGTTACACATCGAACTACGCATTACATATAACCATTGATTAATAGACTACATGTTAGAGGTTGACCGATTAATCGGAATGGCCGATTAATTAGGGCCGATTTCAGGTTTTCATAACAATTGGAAATTGGTATTTTTGGACACCTTTTTTTAACGGGGCAAGTCAGTTAAGAAGTCAGTTAAACCTGCATATTTAATAGTTAATATTAGTTAATATTGCCTGCTAACGGGGAAATTGTGTCACTTTGTGTCACTTTTATTGCTTTCCGTGCAAGCAGTCAGGGTATATGCAGCAGTTTGGGCAGCCTGGCTCGTTGCGAACTGTGTGAAGACCATTTATTCCTAACAACGACCGTAATTAATTTGCCAGAATTGTACATAATTATGACATAACATTGAAGGTTGTACAATGTAACAGCAATATTTAGACTTAGGGATGCCACCCGTTAGATAAAATACGTAACGGTTCCGTATTTCACTGAAAGAATAAATGTTTTGTTTTCGAAATGATAGTTTCCGGATTTGACCATATTAACAACCAAAGGCCCGTATTTCTGTGTGTTATTATGTTATAATTAAGTCTATGATTTGATATTTGATAGAGCAGTCTGACTGAGCGATGGTAGACAGCAGCAGGCTCGTAAGCATTCATTTAAACAGCACTTTCGTGCGTTTTGCCAGCAGCTCTTCGCAATGCTTCAAGCATTGAGCTGTTTATGACTTCAAGCCTATCAACTTCCGAGATTAGGCTGGTGTAACCGATGTGAAATGGCTAGCTAGTTAGCGGGGTGCGCGCTAATAGCGTTTCAATTGGTAACGTCACTCGCTCTGAGACTTGGAGTAGTTGTTCCCCTTGCTCTGCAAGGGCCGCACCTTTTGTGGAGCAATGGGTAACGATGCTTCAAGGGTGGCTGTTGTCGATGTGTTTCTGATTCGAGCCCAGGCAGGGGCGAGGAGAGGGACGGAAGCTATACTGTTACACTGGCAATACTAAAGTGCCTATAAGAACATCCAATAGTCAAAGGTATATGAAATACAAATGGTATAGAGAGAGAAATAGTCCTATAATTCCTATAATAACTACAACCTAAAACTTATTACCTGGGAATATTGAAGACTCATGTTAAAAGGAACCACCATCTTTCATATGTTCTCATGTTCTGAGCAAGGAACTGAAACGTTAGCTTTCTTACATGGCACATATTGCACTTTTACTTTCTTCTCCAACACTTTATGTTTGCATCATGTAAACCAAATTGAACATGTTTCATTATTTATTTGAGGCTAAATAGTTGTATTTGATGTATTATATTAAGTTAAAATAAGTGTTCATTCAGTATTGTTGTAATTGTCATTACAAATAAATAATAAAAATCAGCTGATTAATCGGTAGCAGCTTTTTTTGGTCCTCCAATAATCGGTATCGGTGTCGGCGTTGAAAAATCACCTCTACTACATGTATATTGCTGTGAAATACAGTATTTTCCCCTTCACACATGATTTGTATTATTGTGTGACACGTTTTAGAAGGAAGGGATTTTATTTGCCTCTGGTCTAGGCTATAGTCCCATTATCCAGTGACAGACATCACAAGCTTTTGGCCTCTCTCCTTCTGTTGATTTCAAATCAAATCAAATTTTATTTGTCACATACACATGGTTAGCAGATGTTAGTGCGAGTGTAGCTAACACCCATATCACTCTGGCCAAACAATATTCACTCCACCATCCTGTGACCCATTTGTTCTTTTATGGATTATTTTTCTCTCAGAGTCCAACTCAATACCTCCCAATTTCACTAACACCTAGCCTCGGGCCAAAACCAATTTAACTAACACCTAGCCTGGGGCCAAAACCAAATGTTTTGCCACAATCTGTTCCCTGTAGTTTTTGGTTCCCCAGCCAGCTGTTCACCAGCACGAAACAGCACAGGGAACGACACAGAACAGGGCACAGAACAGGCCACAGAACAGGCCACAGAACAGGCCACAGAACAGGCCACAGAACAGGCCACAGAACAGGCCACAGCACAGGGAACAGCACAGGGAACAGCACAGGCCACAGCACAGGGTACAGCACAGGGCACAGCACAGGGCACAGCACAGGGTACAGCACAGGGAACAGCACAGGGCACAGCACAGGGCACAGCACAGGGAACAGCACAGGGCACAGCACAGGGCACAGCACAGGGCACAGCCCAGGGCACAGCACAGGGCACAGCACAGGGCACAGCACAGGGCACAGGGCACAGCACAGGGCACAGCACAGGGCACAGGGCACAGCACAGGGCACAGCACAGGGCACAGCACAGGGCACAGCACAGGCCACAGCACAGGGCACAGGGCACAGCACAGGGCACAGCACAGGGCACAGCACAGGGCACAGGGCACAGCACAGGGCACAGCACAGGGCACAGGGCACAGCACAGGGAACAGCACAGGGCACAGCACAGGGCACAGGGCACAGCACAGGGCACAGCCCAGGGCACAGCACAGGGCACAGGGCACAGCACAGGGCACAGCACAGGGCACAGCACAGGGCACAGCACAGGGCACAGCACACAGGGCACAGCACAGGGCACAGGGCACAGCACAGGGCACAGAACAGGGCACAGCACAGGGCACAGGGCACAGCACAGGGCATGCCTTCTTATAGGTTGGCATACAGGATGTGGATAAGGGCTGATAGCAGAAGCGGATGTTCTAAAACAGAGTGAGGACTGAACAGCTGTGATGGTAGAGAATGGGCATTATGGGCTCAGGTTTGCTTGCAGACACATTGGAGGATATTTTGATGCTATAAAATACATTCTTTTTTAAAAAGCCCAGTTTTTAAAGTAGCTGCAATTGCTTTTGGCTTTTTAGCACTGCATCTATCTGGGATTGCACTCAAATCAAATCAAATCAAATCACAGGGCACTGAATGATTCACAATGCAATGTTTTGATCACAATGCCACTGCCAAGACTCTATTCAACTATCCAGTTTAGTTGAACCGTAGATAGGGGACACCCATGCCTCAGATGGTGTGCATGATGCATCATGGGTAAACAGTCTGACGTTGAAGGCAGACAGCCTTTCTGTGACGTGTTGAGAAAGTTTTGAGCTGGACTGAATATCGCCGGGCAAATATTTGATATTATAAAACATGTGGTATAAATATTTACTGAAGTGAGCATGTGCAGTGTATTCAGTATCAGTGTCAGTCTGTGCCAAGAAAGCTGATCTGAGAACAGTTATGCTGTGATGTCTACGACTATATAAACACTCAGTTTCATGACTGATACGTTCATTGAGCTATTATAGTTCAGGATATAATGTACATCCTACAGCAATTTTTTGTTCTGGCCAACCAGTAACGTGGTGGGTTCTACTAATAAATTAATCATAGTCTTTATTCAAGACTTTCAGTAGGAGAATCGGATGTGTTAGCGCTTGGTTGGAACAAAAGCCTGCACCTACACCCAGAACACGGATACAGTATACGAACAGTATGTTTTAGTTCACTTCAAGGAAGTAAAAGAGAGAGAGCCTCTTCCATATAAGGGGGATAAGAAGAAAACATAGAAGGGTTTGGCAGGGTTAGGGAATGTAATCGCTCAAGGAGAGCGGACACAGATGCTGCACTGTTGTTGTCCTGCCTGCCTGCCTGCCTGCCTGCCTGCCTGCCTGCCTGCCTGCCTGCCTGCCTATCAATCTATCCGCCCTTTAGTATGGCTCTGGCCCTGGCCTTGTCAGGCTGTTCTGGTATGTCATCCAACACACTCCAGATAACCATGGCTCCAAAGAGAGTAATGTCAGTTCCAGTTTGTTTGTACTGTGTGTGTGTGCACACACGTGCATGCGTTGTGTGTGTACAGTACATCAGATCTGACCCTGTGTGTGAGTATTTGGAGAGTGTGTATGTCAACTGCTATAGAACTCTCCAAAATGTCTGCTTTTAATATAGTAGGATTTACTATTTGTAGTGAGGATATACCTACAGCTAGGTACAGTTACGCTAAAATAGACACATGTATGGTCTGTTTATGGTTTTGCTTTGACAACGGGAGGGAGATTACACACACACACACACACACACACACACACACACACACACACACACACACACACACACACACACACACACACACTAGATGTGCTGAAAGGCACATTAGGAAGGGGTTGTCAATCAACAGGCTCCAATTGGTGAGTCACCAGATAGCTTGGACCACACAGTTGGCTTGGGATTGGCTTACACACACACATACTCGCACACACAGAACCCAGCACCATTCACTACGACCTACTGACTTTTCTAAGTATGAATAACAAAGTGAGAGCACTGAAAGCCTTTGGATTACTTTGACAATCTTAAAGTGTCAGTCCAGCCAGGTCTGGTTCAGTTTCCCCTCAAAGTGACTCAGGGTCTTAAAATCCTGTCACACACCACACACGCACAACACACACTCCTCCCTGCCCCCCCTTCTGGCAGGCGCTATGACTACCACTAGCGTGGATTCCTTGACTTCCCCTCATCTCTTACTTTCTCCATCCTCTCCCTCTGTCACTTTTGGTTTCTCTCAATATTATAATTATTACAGACATTCCACTGGCGCTTCACCGGCACTCTCACCCTGCCGCCAACAATCGAGAGGGGAGGTGCAGATAGACATAGAAGATGAAAAGGAAAGAGGGGTGACAGAAAGACAGAAAGGGAGAGAGAAAAGGAGAGAAAGAAAGTGAGAGGGAGAAGTAAGAAGGAGAGGGACTTTGTGCATATATGTGTTCATGTGTGTGTTTGGGTGGTACTAAGGCAAAGCTGTGCTGCAGTGAGAGGGGTTATTGTGGCGCAGTGATCTAATGCACTGCATCTCAGTGCAAGAGGCTTCACTACAGTCCCTGGTTCGATTCCAGGCTGTATTACATCCGGCCGTGATTGGGAGTCTGTTACATTCCCCAGTTTCTGTGTTGGGTTTGTATTTGTTTATGTGTGTATTTCAAGAAATGGCTTCCTGAAGTCCTAAGCAGCCAATTGGTCGGCCACATTGATGATTGATTGGAGCTCTGACCCCGCCCTTTCAGCTGTATTACCGACTCCTTCTGCAGCTTTAAAAGCCAGTGTTCCTTTGTTAGGAGGAGAGAGCTTCTGGGTATGTCCTGTATTGGTTGTTGCTCAGAGAGAGCGTCTTGGTATGTCCCGGTTTAGCTGGAGTAGGCTGTCATTGTAAATAAGTATTTGTTCTTAACTGACTTGCCTAGTTAGATAAAAGTCAAATAAATAAAAATTGCAGCCTATCCTTGAAGTTCAGGCACTTCTCTGCTCTCTGTGGAGAGTGGGAAGACAAGAAGGGACCTCACACACTGCACGTACACTCCTGGCTCTAGTTATGAGGAGCACTTACATTTGCCTGCATTTGTCTACTTTGTCTGACATACACAAGGTGTAGCACTGCCAAGTGTCTGTGTGTGGGACATTGAACGAACTACTAGTTATTCCTGGGGAGAAAAAGAGAGTGGCAGACACATCCAAGACAACTCTGTGGGTGTGTCCCCTGTACTAGGACAAGAGAAAGGAATGACATCCTTCCTCTGGAATCATGGATGGGTTGAGGATGGACCTGCGATCTAAGCCAATTTCCCATATCTATGTGTGCACTATTATTTACAAAGAGGTGGTTACGTTGATGCTCAGTAGAGCCACAATGTGCTATGGAATGAACAAGCCCACTCACCTTTTAACTCTGTGAGCTAAATTAGATACACATAAGTATGTGGACACCCCTTCAAATTAGTGGATTTGGCTATTTCAGCCACACTGGTTGCTGACAGGTGTATAAAATCAAACAAACAGCCTTGCAATCTCCATAGACAAACATTGGCAGTAGAATGGCCCGTGTGGAAAAGCTCAGTAACTTTCAATGTGGCCCGTCATAGGATGCCACCTTTTCAACAAGTCAGTTCATCAAATAGAAACTTTGTACAGTGGTATATAGACCTAATGTACTTTCATTCTCCAACCAATGCAGGCCTGCTTAGCGAATTTAGCTAACATCCCCTATAAAACATTGATTTGAAGTGTTTAATCCTGCTTGCTGCTTACAGACATGACAGGGTACATTGATTGATGGACCACTTCAAATTGGCTAGCTAGCTAATAAGAGATATGATAAGCTAACTTTCAGGGGATAAACTAGATGGCTATATCCAAATATATGGCCATCTATAGTGGTGATGACAGTAGTCTGACTGACAACTTTACCAGGACTTGCCGATGTCAAGCTCTTTCCAAAAGGCTAATCTCTGATGAAGTAAGCTAAATTACAAGTTGTTTTCTTAGCTAGCTACATGCCAAATGGATAGAGTACCCTCAAGTATCTGAAATTACATGATCAATTGATGTTTCATGATCATGAAAAGCTGTCACTCCTGCTCACTCGACATTGACAATAAATTAACCACCGGCCCTGGCAACTACATTACGCACACCTGTTCCATCATTACCCACACCTGGTCATAATTTTCTCCTTGATTACTTCCCCTTTATTTAGCCCTCAGTTGACATCAGTCATTAGGTTGTATTGGTTTCTCTCACATTCAGTACGTGGCTGTATGGGCTCTTGATTAAACTCACCTTCTGCACCTGACTCCCAGCGTATATGTTACAAAAGCATGCAGTTACTTGCTGTGTAACTCTAATGATAGAATGTGGAATAATCTGACATTTGTTTTTCTGCTGATGGGGTCTTTCATTGATAACGACCTATAGAATTAGAATACTGGAATGCCAGTTTGGTCAGGCAGTTGGTCAACCGTGGTTTGCCAGGGCTGTGATAAGGTATTGTGTAAAATAATGAATTGGAAGATTTTATCTGCACTGTATGTTTGTTAGCTAGCTAGCCATCCAGTTTCAGAGGAATGACACACACAGATCACATACCTGAAGCCATGGTATAGGGATTAGAATGGGGGCCATATGCAACTGGGTGAAATCAGCCCATGTTGAAATAAAGCAAACTTTGTTCAACTGCCAATACAAACCACGACTGTATGTTTTGTTGAGGTTTCGACTGTGATACAATCCACAGAAAGTAAATAAGGAAATGCTGTTGGAGTATTACTGTATTAAGAATGCTATAAGGAAATGCTGTTGGAGTATTACTGTATTAAGAATGTTATAAGGACTTGGTTGTCCCAATGTTCCTGTAAGGAAGTGTTTCTATAAGGATTTGTCTTGTTGCAGTTCCTGTAATTCAGGGGTCTGCAACTCCAGTCCTCAGGGCCTGATTGGTGTCACACTTTTTCTCCATCCCTAGCAAACACAGCTGATTAATCAAATGGCATTCTAAACTGAAGATCATGATTAGGTGATGATTGGAGTCAGGTGTGTTAGCTGGGGCTAGGGAAAATTGTGACACCAATCAGGCCCTGGAGGACTGGATTTGCTCACCCCTGCTGTAAGTCTAGAAGGCCAGACTGCTGTGTTTTGACCACCAAGCACACTCCCTCCCTATCTCTTTTCTCCTACCCTTCTCTTCCCCTCCCTACTAATTTCTTCTCTCCCTCTGTATGACACATTTGAATATAGTCTCTCTCTACTTCTCTCTCTCTCTTTCTCTACCTCCCTCTCTTTCAAGTTTTCTATTCACTCCAAGCTTGACCTGGTTCTTTTCCCTCATTGGAATTTGGAAGCATAACCACAATGGGGCTCGTGCACGTAACATGAACACTAACAGAACACACAAGTATGCACACACAACACACACACACAAAGACTGACATTAGTCTAAAAGTGTGTGTGTCTATCTGTCTGTCTGTGTGTGTGTGTGTGCAAATGTTTGTGTGTTTCTCAAGAGTGTGTATCAGTTCAAGTACCAGTTTTCTACACACAGGCACAGTGGCACACACACACACCACGCACACACTCAGACCCCCTCACACACACACACCGAGAGCATTCAACACTGTTCGTTTATCCGACTCTTGATAAGACTACATTGGCACTGGAAAGAAAACCCCCATAAACTTCCCAAACTATACACAAAACAACAATGGCCATGTGAATACTATTTGGTATTTATTAGGATCCCCATAAACATCAGCTAATCTTCCTGGGGACCATATGATAAATGACATAATACATACAGTACCAGTCAAAGGTTTGGACACACCTACTCATTCACGGGTTATTCTTCTACATTATAGAATAATAGTGAAGACATCAAAACTATGAAATAACACATATGTAATCATGTAGTAACCAGATTTTGGGATAAATTGGACACAGAGTGAAGGAAAAGCAGCCTACAAGTGCTCAGCGTACATGGGAAATTCTTCAAGACTGTTGGAAAAACATTCTTCATGGAGCTGGTTGAGAGAATGCCAAGCGTGTGCAAAGATGTCATCAAGGCAAAGGGCGGCTACTTTGAAGAATCTCAAATCTCAAATCTATTTTGATATGTTTCACACTTTTTTGGTTACTTTATGATTCCTTAAGTGTTATTTCATAGTGTTGATGTCTTCACTATTATTCTACAATGTAGAAAATAGTAAAATAAATAAAAACCCTTTAATGAGTAGGTGTGTTCAAACTTTTGACTGGTACTGTACGTGTTAACGACCATACTAGATTGCGTAAAGCATGGGTTGGACAGGTTTTTCATTCTAATTTTAACGGCAAAGCATAACATCAATAGTGATTCACAAACTTGTACGGTTTTCACCCTGACAGATCATTTCAGATCATGGAGGACGTACAATATATACAATAGTTAGTGGCAACCTCTTCCAGACCCCTGTAGTACTTGCAAATGTTTATGCCTCCAACTGGGATGACTCTAGATTTATGACACTAGATTTGATATTTTCTAGCCTCTCTACCTAACCTTGACACCCACTGCCTCATCTTCGGCGGGGACATAAACTGTATTATTGAACAAAGACTCGCATAGACCACTTTTTTTTTTTAGATAGAGCCCTTCTCCCTTCAGTTAAGACTACAGACATTCTGCTATAGTAATTTCAGACCATTCCTTCAACATTCTGGACGTAGCTCTTACTCCAAATGCAAACAAATCTGTTGATTTGGAGGTTTAACACGGTCCTATTGTCTAACAAAGATATTTCTGACTTTATTTCAACCAACATAGATGTATTCATTCAAACAAATAAAAAAGACTTTCAAAGCTGTATTACAGGGGAAGATCACTTCTTACAATGCTCATTATGTCAATCAAAGAAAACTGAAACATCAAGGACTGGTGGACTCAATCCTGGCAATAGAAAGCACAATATTCAACTTCACCATCCCCTGAATTATACGCAGAGGCTGAAACTGCAAACTCAATTTAATCTGATTTCCACTGATAAAGCTGTTTCTGTTGCAATGAACAAAGGGGACGTACTACAAATATTGTGACAAGGCCAGCTGCCTTTTGGCACACCAACTTAAACGCCAGTCAGCATCTCATCTTAACTCTACACTGTGTAGGACCTCGGCATAACACTGGACCCTGATCTCTCTTTTGACAAACATATCAAGACTGTTTCAAGGACAGCTTTTTTTCCATCTACGTAACATTGCAAAAATGTGACATTTCCTGTCCTAAAAATTATGCAGAAAAATTAATCCATGCTTTTGTCACTTCTAGGTTAGAATACTGCAATGCTCTACTTTCCGGCTACCCGGAAAAAGCATTAGTGCTAAATATGGCTGCTAGAATCCTGACTAGAACCACAAAATTTGATTATATTACTCCAGTAGTGCTAGCCTCCCTACATTGGCTTCCTGTTAAGGCAAGTGCTGATTTCAAGGTTTTACTGCTAACCTACAAAGCATTACACGGGCTTCCTGCCTATCTTTACTGAAGCCTTCATCTCTCAAGAAAAATAAAGGCAGAATGTGGTAGATATCGGCCGTTTCATCAAACGGCGACAACTGTTTTCCAATATACACCGTCTTTTGAACATTATACTCTTCTTTTGTCTTTCCAGACCCCAAAATTGTTGTTTCTCTTGATGCAGCTTTCGCCCGGGTGGAGTGGGATTATTTATTTAAGATTTTGGGAAGATTTGGTTTTGGGTCCAATTTCATCTCATGGATACGTCTGCTCTATTCTGCTCTGATGGCTAGCATAAACACCAACTCTCAACATTCAAAATACTTCCCCCTTTCCAGAGGGATCCCGTCAAGGGTGCCCTATGTCCCCACTCCTTTTTGCACTTGGGATAGAACCATGTTCCTTGTCCTTAAAATTATCACCATCATTCACTAGAATCCACTGAAATGGTGAAGAACACAAAGTGTCACTGTATGCAGATTATCTACTATTATATATCACTAACCCTGTGAACTCTGTCGATAACATACTGCATGTTTTAAGCACATTTGGATCATTCTCAGGTTTCAAATTGAACATTCAGAAAAGGGAATGTTTTCCGATCAACCCTGCTGCCAAGCAAATTCCCCAAAAACCCTGCCTTTCCGTCTGTCGCCTTCTGGTTATTCCTATTTAGATGTGAAAATAACAAATTCTCTGGCCTTCCACAAAACTAACTTTGCAAGTCCAGTCACACAAGTTAAATCAGACTTACAGCGCTGGGATAGTCTGCCTCTCTCCTTAGCTGGCAGAATCAAATCTGTTAACTTCTTATGGTATAGGGGACGGTTGCATCCCACTTGGGCAAAAAACAGGGAAAATGCAGCGCGGCAAATTTTTAAAAAATGATATAAAAATCAAACTTTCATTAAATCACACATGTAAGATCCTCAATTAAAGCTACACTCGTTGTGAATCCAGCCAACATGTCAGATTTTTAAAAGGCTTTTAGGCGAAAGCATAAGAAGCTATTATCTGATGATAGCACAATAGTAAACAAAGAGGTTAGCATATTTCAACCCTGCAGGCGCTACACAAAACGCAGAAATAAAATATAAAACATGCATTACCTTTGACGAGCTTCTTTTGTTGGCACTCCAATATGTCCCATAAACATCACAATTGGTCCTTTTGTTCGATTAATTCCGTCCATATATATCCATTTTGATCCACCAAAAAACGCAACGTCACTACAAAATATTTCAAAGGTTGCCTATAAACTTTGCCAAAATATTTCAAACGACATTTGTAATACAACTTTAGGTATTCTTAAACGTTAATAATCGATCAAATTGTAGACGGGTCTATCTGTGTTCAATACAGGAAGACAACAAACCAACGCTACTTTTCACATCTTGCGCACTCTCAACAGTTACCCAGTTCCCAGATGGCCTCCTTCTTCATTGCACAAATGAATAACCTCAACCAAATTCCAAAGACTGGTGACATCCAGTGGAAGCGGTAGGACCTAAAAACAGGTTCCTAAGAAATATAATTTGCCAATGAGAAATCAGTGAACAGACAGAGACAAAAAAAATCTGAACGGTTAGTCCTCTGCGTTTTGCCTGCTACATAAGTTCTGTTTTACTCACAGACATGATTCAAACAGTTTTAGAAACTTCAGAGTGCTTTCTATCCACATCTACTACTAATATGCATATCTTATATTCCTGGCATGAGTAGCAGGAAGGTGAAATTGGGCACGCTTTATTTATCCAAAAGTGAAAATGCTGCCCCCTATACCTTAAAAAATTAAAATGAACATTTTACCTTGGTTTCTATACCTTTTTCAATGTCTTCTGATCTTTCTGCCTAAATACATTTTTACCCCCTTGGATAGGCCCATCAGTCATTTTATTTTGGCAGGCAAATCACCTAGCATACATAGAACAATACTTTAAAAAAGGAGACAAGATGGAGGATTGGCACTTCCAAATGTACTGCTTTACTACTGGGCAGCCAATATTCAAAAGATTATGGTCTGGTGTAATGCTCTAAGTTCAACTGGAGCTCAATAGAAGCACACTCCTGCCAATCATCTTCCCTTTCTGCTCTTACTTGTGCCTCACTGCCCTTGTGTCCTTCAAAGTATACTGGAAACCTCATTGTGCTCTCTACTTTTGAAAGTAGATCATCAACATTTTCATCAACATTTTAGACTTTCTGCCCCTTCTCTTCTAAGCCCCATCTGTAACAACCACCTATTTTAACCCTCCAAACTCCACCAGGCTTTTGTTTTGTGGCGAAAGAGAGGTTTAGTATGTTTCAAATATGTATTTTTAGATGAGAAGTTTGCTTTTAATGATTTAAGTTTTAATGATCTTGCAGTTAAATGTAATCTGACTACTTCTAATATTTTCTGCTATTTTCCGTAATTTTGTTCGCTCTCATTTTCCCAAGATGTTGCTAGAAGAGATTTTGTACCTGCCATTCTAGATTATATGACATTATGCTTTCCTCTGAACTCTCTCCAATAAACAAAATCAAGACCGCTGGGGTAGTGAACTTGAACGTGACCTTGACTGGTGGGAGGAGGCCTTTCTTATGATTAACTCCACATCCTCATATGCTCTGTTGAGTTTAATTCACTTCAAGGTCTTGCACAGAATTCACTACACCAAAGACAAACTTAGTAAATTCCTCCCAGACACAAATGACGCGTGATAGATGTTCAATCACACTGGCAGACCCCATATGTTTTATTCATGTTCTAAGCTGACTGAGTATTGGTCATCCTTTTTTAATACTCTCCTAAAAGCCGACGTTGTAGTGTTTGCTTCCCTCATAGCCCGTCGGCAGATCTTGCTTAATCGGAAATACTCCAAACTTCCCACTGTATCAGCCTGGTTGAAAGATGTCATGTATTTTCTTCCGATTTTTTTAATACACTTTGAAAGGTTGTACTGATAAGTTTTTCTTGAGATGGCAGCCTTTAATTTCCTTTTTTGAACAAGAGCCTTCTGTTGTTCAGGAGTAAGAATTATGGTGTGCGAGGGAAGGGATAGTATGTTGTGATGTCTTTTTATTTTTTTTGTATGTACAGTACCAGCCAAAAGTTTGGTCACCTGCTCATTCAAGGTTTTCTCATTATTCTACATTGTAGAATAAGAGTGAAGACATCAAAACTATGAAATAACACATGGAATCATGTAGGAACCAAAAAAGTGTTTGTTTAGTGTGTTCCAAATCAAAATATATTTTATATTTGAGATTATTCAAAGTAGCCACCCTTTGCCTTGATGACAGCTTTGCACACTCTTGGAATTCTCTCAACCAGCTTCATGAGTTAGTCACCTGGAATGGATTTCAATTAATAGGTGTGCCTTGTTAGAGGTTAGTTTGTGGAATTTCTTTCCTTCTTAATGCGTTTGAGCCAATCAGTTGTATTGTGACAAGATAGGGTTGGTATACAGAAGATAGATAAAAGATAAAAGACCAAGTCCATATTATGGCAAAAACAGCTCAAATAAGCAAAGAGAAATGACAGTTCATCATTACTTTAACACATGAAGGTCAGTCAATATGGAACATTTCAAGAACTTTGAATGCTTTTTCAAATGCTTTTTCAAGTTTCTTACAGTGCAGTCCCTAAAACCACCAAGTGCTATGATGAACCTGGCTCTCATGAGGACCGCAACAGGAAAGGAAGACCCAGAGTTACCTCTGCTGCAGAGGATAATGTAACGATTGTCCTCTTCTTCTGACGAGGAGTAAGAGAGGTCGGACCAATGTGCAGCGTGGTAAGTGTCCATTTTGATATAGAAGACTGAACACTACAAAATACAAAATAACAACGTGAATTAACAAATGAAAATCGAAACATTCCCATGTGGTACAAACACAGACACAGGAAACAATCACCCACAACTCAAAAGTGAAACCAGGCTGCCTAAGTATGGTTCTCAATCAGGGACAACGATTGACAGCTGCCTCTGATTGAGAACCATACCAGGCCAAACACAGAAATCCCAAAACATAGAAAAACGAACATAGACAACCCACCCAACTCACGCCTTGACCATACTAAAACAACAGAACTATGGTCAGAACGTGACAGTACCCCCCCCCCCTCCAAAGGTGCGGAACCTGAACCTATAGGGGAGGGTCTGGGTGGGTGTCTGTCCGCGGTGGCGGCTCTGGCACGGGACGTGGACCCCACTGCACCATAGTCCTTCTCCGCCTCTTTAACCACCTCTGTGGCCTCTTTAGAGCGGCGACCCTCGCCGCCGACCTCGGGCTGGGGAACCAAGCCACGGGCCCAGAATGGACGGGAGACTCCGGCAGCTCCTGACTGACGGGCGGCTCTGGCAGCTCCTGACTGGCGGGCGGCTCTGGCAGCTCCTGACTGACGGGCGGCTCTCGCGCCAACCCAAATGGAGGTTTTTGGATATAAAATGTATCTTTATGGAACAAAAGGAACATTTATTGTGTAACTGGGAGTCTCGTGAGTGCAAACATCCGAAGATCATCAAAGGTAAGCGATTTAATTTATTGCTTTTCTGACTTTCGTGACCAATCTACTTGGCTACTAGCTGTTTGTAATATTTTGTCTACTGAGAGAGATGTCCTTACATAAACGCTTGGTATGCTTTCGCCGAAAAGCTTTACTGAAATCTGACACGCCGGTGGATTAACAACAAGCTAAGCTGTGTTTTGCTATATTGCACTTGTGATTTCATGAAAATTTGATATTTTTTGTAATTTAATTTGAATTTGGCGCTCTGAATTCAGCGGATGTTGACGAAAATGATCCCGCTAACGGGATGGGTACGCCAAGAAGTTAACATCTCTGGCATTTTCTCACGCCTTCCTTCTCTCCCTTGCTAACTATCATGGATTAAAAAGAGAAACCAGCCGCGAGCTGCCCAGTGACGCGAGCATACCAGACAAGCTAAATGCCTTCTATGCTCACTTTGAGGCAAGCAACACTGAACCATGCATGAAAGCACCAGCTGTTCTGGACGACTGTGTGATCACGCTCTCTGTAGCTGACGTGAGTAAGACCTTTAAACAGGTTAAAATGCACAAGGCCGCAGAGCAGCCGGATTACCAGGACGCATACTCAGAGCATACGCTAACCAGCCGGCAACTATCTTCACTGACATTTTCAACCTTTCCCTGACCCAGTCTCTAATACCTACATGTTTCAAGTAGACAAGGACATGACAATGGCTCTTCCCCCTCAAGAAGCTGGAAAGATTTGGCATGGGCCCTCAGATCTTCAAAAAGGTCTACAGCACCATTGAGAGCATCCAGACTGGCTGCATCACCGCTTGGTATGGCAACCTCTTGGCATCTGACCATAAGACGCTACAGAGGGTAGTGCGTATGGCCCAGTACATCACTGGTGCCAAGCTCCCTGCCATCCAGGACCTCTATACCAAGCGGTGTCAAAGAAAGGCCCTAAAAATGGTCAAAGACTCCAGCCACCCAAGTCGTAGACTGTTCTCTCTGCTAACGGCAAGCGGTACCAACAGGACTCTCAACAGCTTCTACCCCCAGGCCATAAGACTGCTAAATAGTTTACCAAATACCTACACGGGCAATCTGCACTGACCTTTTTTGCTCTAACATTTTTGACTAATCACATGTGCTGCTGGTACTCTTTATTATTTATCCTGTTGCCTTGTACCCCTGTTGCCTTGTACCCCTGTTGCCTTGTACCCCTGTTGCCTTGTACCCCTGTTGCCTTGTACCCCTGTTGCCTTGTACCCCTGTTGCCTTGTACCCCTGTTGCCTTGTACCCCTGTTGCCTTGTACCCCTGTTGCCTTGTACTGGTACCTCGTGTATAAAGTTATCGTTGTCCATGTATTATTGCTTTTTAAATGTTTTATTATTTCTCTATTTTATCTCTCTCTGCATTGTTGGGAAGGGCCCGTAAGTAAGCATTTTTTCACAACGCCGCAGGGCAGCCGGATGGTTGCTATAATATGCGTCTATAATAAGGAAACTCCTTGCACTATCCATCCAGGTAGGTGTAGCATGTACAGTATTGTGTGCCCAAAGTATCATTAAAGAACTCCTGTTTTGGGCTGGATGTGTAAATGTGTAGTTAATTCATGCACACACAGCAGAGCGAGAGAGACAGCAATGACATGGTGCCAATATCTGCACATCTGTGACATAGTGCACAATTTTTGGGGACCACTTTTGGCTCGTGAGCACTACTTTCAGAGCTACTGGCAAAAAAAGTATACAACAGTGTCAGAGAATCTCTAAAACCAATACATTACTGGTTTTAGAGTAAGCTACAGAGGATAAACATACAGAAAAATTGGAGGAGAAGGTCAGAAAGAGAGAGAGACAAAGGGAGGGGAAGGGCTAATGCTGGTGACGTCTACTGTGATATTCTCTAAAGTGGTCTGAACTGCCGTGAGGACGCTAGGCTAATAGCTTTAACGTCCCCCCCTCCTGTACTCCCTCGCGGGCAAGTGATTCAGTCATCGATCCCCGGCAGGCTCCGTGTGCATACTCTCTGGTCCCACTGTGGCACAACCACCATGGCAGGCTGCTATTGGCTGACAGAAGCCTCACTGCCCTCTCTGGGCTGTCCCCAGGGACGAGCATAACAGTCTGGGTGGGGCCAAGGGGAGGGAGAGGAAGGTCGCCTGCTGCCCCAGCTAAGCAGCTGGATCAGTTTCACCATGGAGTGTTATGGGTTGATTTAGCTTTCAAATATACACACACACACACACATCCAAATGAGACACACACATGGACACCCTGGTGTATCCTTTTGAAATGAAAGATCCCCAAATCCCATTTCCTTTTGTCCTTCAATACCACATTAAGCCTCCTGTCCTGTATGCTTTCTACTTCCCCTAACACAATTATAAATTGTTATTTTGTGAGAGAACATACTGAGCCCCTGTGTCCTGTACTACAGTAAACAAAGGATCACAAGGTTTTAATTTTCCATCTCACACACTAGCCCTTCATCTCCTTTAGAAATGAATACCCTCCGATTAAATAAATGTGTGCTTTGGTCTGGGTTGGAGCAGGATATCTGGCACCGTGCTGCTGGTTTTAACAGAGTAGCGAGAGTCAGCACATGAAACATCAGGCGGACACTTACGCAAATCAAAAGTGTGTGTGTGTGTGTGGGAGGGGGGGGGGGGGGTGCAAGCGGACTGACCACCTGGGCTTCTTCGGGTTGAGTGTGTTGTGTTGCCTTCATTTATGTCCAGCTGTGTGGAGGTGTAGGCTACTTAAAATGATTTGGCACCCAATACTCCAAATCAACACTTTGGCTGTCTAAATGAAAGAGGGTGTTAGGTGCCCATGTGCATACAGAGCACTGAAAAGTTGGGCTGTCTGAAAATATCCTCTCAATATTTATTTCATGCCATAAGGCATTATCAGTCTTTTAGAGGTGGGAGTTAGGATTAAAAGGATTGACACTGTCAATCTGTAGCTGACCAAAGAAGTGAGTCTGTCTGAAAGACAGTTTATTAACCCTGTGTAAGCATAGAGGAGTAATGCTATCACCAGTAGTGAACTCCCTACGAAGCAACATGGATTGGTCGTAGAATATCTACCGAAGCAAGCCCAAGGTTTTGTGTTACACCCTCCATTGTTTGGTTGTAGTGAAGAAGGTCAAGATCTTTCATGGTTGTGGCTATGACTAGGAACGTGTAAGATACTAGGATAATACTGGTGACAACACTGGCCTTAGTCGGTGTTGTTTTGGGTCACACACAGCAAGGGGGAGGGGCTGCTTTCATGCTTCTCTTACTTGTTAATTCACTGCAGACTGTTTGGTCTGTTTCTCTCAATCTGCCTCCTGTGTGCAGGAATCCGAAAGAATAACACCCTCGCGCTTTGCCATGAAAACATGGAGGAGAGACATGAGGACTGGAAGCAACTGATTTGATCACATGGGTGAATTGAGAGACCAATCTTTATTTTAATGTTCATATTGCTAGCAAATTGTTCGTCTCTGTTCTGTAAATTCCCCCCAGACTTAACTGTAATCTTTTGCCGTCCGA
Organism: Oncorhynchus nerka; assembly: GCF_034236695.1. NCBI lineage: Eukaryota > Metazoa > Chordata > Actinopteri > Salmoniformes > Salmonidae > Oncorhynchus > Oncorhynchus nerka. Next base: position 2,603,240 of record NC_088414.1, on the reverse strand, counting down.
TAATCAGATCGAACGTAACTAAAGTAAACTAGTTTTTAAAATGAGTATCTTCTCTCAGTGGCCATATATCAATACCTAGCTCTGGCTGCCAGAGCTTTGCGGGGGTGGAAGTTTAAAATAGGGAAGATAAAGAGCTAGGTGTGATGGGGTCCAGGTGTGTAGCTGTAGTACTGTACTAATGGAAGACTGGAAGGCCCCTGTCTTCCATTAGAGAGGCATGTCATCACAATATGGCCTCTATCCACCCCTTGGCTATTCTATGCCTCTTTCAAGCCTCCTCTCTTCTACCACAGCTCTCCTTTTCACTGCCACCCCTTGGCTATTCTATGCCTCTTTCAAGCCTACTCTCTTCTACCACAGCTCTCCTTTTCACTGCCCTCCCCCCTCAACTCCAAATCATTGTCCCTTCTATTGTCCCACCCACTTTTGTCATCCTCTGCTGTTCAGTGTTCTCTCAATCGACAATAACAACAATGGATGTGTGGGCAACAATAGGAGCTCTATCTCTATCTGCCTCTGTGCCTTTGCTTTGGTTTATCATGACTGAACTCTTGGCTTCTGACCGGAGACTTCAACAATGAACACACACAAAGCCACAGTAATGAGCCAGAGATGAGCCCACCATTTTGTAACAGAGAAAGATAGGAAGAAGAAAAACAGAAAAAGTCAGCCTTGGAGAAATGTTGGGTAGAAATGAAAGACACCCCTCTCTGTTTTCCTTCCTTTATATGACCTAGAACAATATGTAACCCTGTCAACATGTGTTTTGTTATTTATTTATGTGTTATTGAACCTTTTTTTAACTAAGTCGGTAAGAATAATAATAATAAGAACAAATTCTTATTTACAATAACAGCCTACAATGATGGGCTATTTAAGGCATAAGTATAAGGTATCAACTACATTCAACTGTTTGGGTTCTTATATTGTAGCATGACCTATAGAACATACTAGATCAGGATAACAACAGTGTTATTTAACACATCTGCAAGAGCAGGAGCTTCAAATGAAAAAGACCAAAACAAGACAGAAGTGACAACAAGCAGACCTGACCATAAAAAACACTATGTCAATCGAAAGCAGAACCTTGAAAGCCATTCAAAAACGATTTAAATATTTCTGAAGCTAAAGCCTTATCCTAAAAAGCCTTATCCTAAACTACTTTGAGGTATTCAAACCATTTTGAACCGTTCTAATCCAACAGCAGACTAATCTCAACCTGTGTTTGTTTTGAACATTTAAAGGGATACTTCGGGTATTTTGGCCGTGAAGCCCTTTATCTACTTCCCCAGAGTCAGATGAACTCATTGATACCATTTTAATGTCTCTGCGTGCAGTTTGAAGGAAGTTGCTAAGTAGTGTTAGCACAAATGCTTGCTGCTACCATAGACTTCCAGTCATTGTGCTAAAGCTAGCATTGGCTTGCGAAACTACCTCTAACTTCCTTCATACTGGATGCAGAACATAAAAATGATATCCATTAGTTCATCTAACTCTGGGGAAGTAGATACAGGGTTTCATTGATAAAATTGGACACACTCTTTTCACGCTATTTCTATTCGTCATGATGGGCGTGAGTACAATGGCTGTCCGATGCGCATCCACATTCAACCGAGAACCCTCCACCTGGGACCTCATTCACAACTTCTTCATCGTAATCACTCTGGTGGGTTTATACTTTATAGTTTACAATTGCATTTTCATAGTAGTACATCATTTGTCTTTATTTGAAATAATGACAGCTAGCTACCAGTTTTCCCAAAAGTGAACTATGTGCAATGTCAACTTTTTGCTTGCTAGCCAACCAACAATGTCAATGCCGCTATTAAGCCAATCTACTAAACTTACCTGAATGAAATATATGAAACTGATCATGACAAGATTGAATCAAATTTCACTGAGATTGGTTAGTCAACATGCAATAATACCTGTATACTGTCAATCACTGAGATTGGTTAGCCAACATGCAATAATACCTGTATACTGTCAATCACTGAGATTGGTTAGTCAACATGCAATAATACCTGTATATTGTCAATCACTGAGATTTGTTAGTCAACATGCAATAATACCTGTATACTGTCAATCACTGAGATTGGTTAGTCAACATTACTAATTAGTGACCTTCATTCAGCATTCAAGTAAAAGGGAGGAGCGGAACCCCGCAGCACTCGGGGTGGAATGAGTTTGAATGAGTTTGACACGTGTGGTATAGATGAACAATATCAAATTAACTCAGCCTAGCCTACCCTTTCCCTCTATCTTTTCAGCGACAGTGATGTGAGGAAAAAAAAATGCTAACAAATACTTCAGATCAGTATGATCAATGATCATGCCTAAATATATTGATATGCATGAGATGTGTGTGAGTTGTACAGTAGCTCCTCGTCTGAGGAGTATGAAGGAATGGAGGACCAATGTGCAGTGTGGTACGTGTTCATGATGAATTTATTCAACTCAGAACACTAAAACAAAAATAACAAAGAGAATGACACGAAACGAAACAGTCCTGTCTGGTGACATACACAAAGACAGAAAACAATCACCCACGAAACACAGGTGGGAAAAGGCTGCCTAAGTATGATTCTCAATCAGAGACAACTAACGACACCTGCCTCTGATTGAGAACCATACCAGGCCAAACGCAAAACACAACATAGAAAAACTAACATAGACAACCCACCCCAACTCACGCCCTGACCAACCTAAAACAAAGATATAACAAAAGAACTAAGGTCAGAACGTGACAAGTAGTAGACCTAGCTGCATAAACTGTATGTGTGAGCATCTCTCTCTCCCAACCCTAAACTTCACGATATGTAGACTTCTTCAACTACCAAAGACATACTTTTATCCAGCTGAAGTAATCTATGATGTGAATTATATGGTGTCAGTTTTACAGAAAATCTAGCTGCATAAGCTGTATGTGTGTGAGCATCTCTCTCGCGCTCTCTCTCTCTCTCCCAATATGGTAACTTTTTCTTCAAAAAAATGAATTTAGTATCAGCCTTACTAGCTTCGCTTAATTGTTCGAGGGCCTATACATGAGACCAACTTTACCATATTATCCTGGAAGCATACTTACACACCCAGTCTAATTACTTTGTATGAATGATATCTCTGAACTTAACCAATGCGAAATTTGAATACAAAATAATTTGTTTAGCTGCATTACATAGCAAACATAATGTGAGTTCAGTGATGACATCACTTCATCATTGTTACTCCCTGATAAAATAGTAACATCCATACTGTATGTAGTTAGGAAGTGTGTTGAAAATAGATTCCACACTGAAATCTTCACCAATCAGACGAAGCAGTGTGATAAGTATCCATTGTCAAAATCCCAAATGATCCCTTTAAGTTGGGCTAATGCATTCCCTGAGCCTGTTAAGGACCTGGACTCTTTGGCTTCTAATAGCGTAAATGCGTTTCTCTTAGAGCTTTGACCTAGAAGAAGATGACCGTACGGTTTATGGCCAGAGGAAAACAAGAGGTAGTGCTGGATGCATTAAGAGGTAGTGCTGGATGCATTAAGAGGTAGTGCTGGATGCATTAAGAGGTAGTGCTGGATGCATTAAGAGGTAGTGCTGGATGCATTAAGAGGTAGTGCTGGATGCATTAACAGGTAGTGCTGGATGCATTAAGAGGTAGTGCTGGGTGCATTAAGAGGTAGTGCTGGGTGCATTAAGAGGTAGTGCTGGGTGCATTAAGAGGTAGTGCTGGATGCATTAAGAGGTAGTGCTGGATGCATTAAGAGGTAGTGCTGGATGCATTAAGAGGTAGTGCTGGATGCATTAAGAGGTAGTGCTGGATGCATTAAGAGGTAGTGCTGGATGCATTAAGAGGTAGTGCTGGATGCATTAAGAGGTAGTGCTGGGTGCATTAAGAGGTAGTGCTGGGTGCATTAAGAGGTAGTGCTGGGTGCATTAAGAGGTAGTGCTGGGTGCATTAAGAGGTAGTGCTGGATGCATTAAGAGGTAGTGCTGGATACAGTGAGGTAGTACTTGATGCATTAAGAGGTAGTGCTGGATGCATTAAGAGGTAGTGCTGGATGCATTAAGAGGTAGTGCTGGATACATTAAGAGGTAGTGCTGGATACATTAAGAGGTAGTGCTGGATGCATTAAGAGGTAGTGCTGGATGCATTAAGAGGTAGTGCTGGATGCATTAAGAGGAGGTGCTGGGTGCATTAAGAGGTAGTGCTGGATGCATTAAGAGGTAGTGCTGGATGCATTAAGAGGTAGTGCTGGATGCATTAAGAGGTAGTGCTGGATGCATTAAGAGGTAGTGCTGGATGCATTAACAGGTAGTGCTGGATGCATTAAGAGGTAGTGCTGGATGCATTAAGAGGTAGTGCTGGATGCATTAAGAGGTAGTGCTGGATGCATTAAGAGGTAGTGCTGGATACAGTGAGGTAGTACTTGATGCATTAACCTCTTGCTTCTACCTGAGACGCTTGCGTCCCAACTAGAGCTCTGGAAATGCAAATGCGCTACGCTAAATGCTAATAGTATTAGTTAAAACTCAAACGTTCATTAAAATACACATGCAGGGTATCGAATTAAAGCTACACTCGTTGTGAATCCAGGCAACAAGTCAGATTTTTAAAATGCTTTTCGGCGAAAGCATGAGAAGCTATTATCTGATAGCATGCACCAATACACTACAACACAAAAGCCACGCAGGGGACGTAAACAAAATAATTAGCATTTCGGCGTTACACAAACCGCACAATAAAATAGAAAACAGTCATTACCTTTCACCATCTTCTTTGTTGGCACTCCTAGATGTCCCATAAACACTATTGGGTCTTTTCTTCCGGGTTGGAGCGAGCGGTCGCATCTGCACTCGGTCCGCAGGTAGTATTACATTTCATTACATTTCATTATAGTACAACGGTTTGATTTGTCTAATCTTAGCAATTTCTTCTTAGCTAGCTACATAGCCGTCTTTGTATCATAGATAATTGCGTAATTATCGTATTTCGTCGTCCTAACGCAGTCTACACTGCCCTGCAGCTAGCCAGCTAGCTAACGTCCACCGTTAGCTAGTCCACCGTCTACCGATTAGCAGCACAACTATTACACTCAACTGAACGACTTGATTAGTGTAGTGTTAGCTAGCTACATAGTTGTCTTTGCTGTCTTCATATCCAAGATAATTGTGTAGTTTAGAGTGTGTAGTTTTAGAGTGATTATCTTAGTTTACCGAGGTTAGCTAGCCAGCTATTTGTCGTCCTTAACGTAGGAGACTCTGCTAGCTAGCCAACAGCTAGCCAACGTCGACCGAACAGAACTTCTGCACTCAACAATCCGGTCGCATTTCGCTTCGCTCCACAGGTAGTATCACATTTTTCATTTCATTTCATTACAGTACAACGGCTTGATTTGTTTGATCGTAGCTAGCTACATAGCTAGCTACATAGCCGTCTTTGTATCAAAGATAAATGTGTAGTCTAGAGCGATTTCCTAGGTTAGCTAGCCAGCTATTGTCGTTCTTTTAACGCAACGTAACATAATCAACACTGCTAGCTAGCCAGCTAGCCCCGAATAGCAGCACAGTAGAAACTATTACACTCAACGGAACGACTTGATTAGTGTAGTGTCAACAACGCAGCCAATGCCAGCTAGCCTACATAGTCAACAACGCAGCCTCTGCCAGCTAGCCTACTTCAGCAGTACTGTATCATTTTAATCATTTTAGTCAATAAGATTCTTGCTACGTAAGCTTAACTTTCTGAACACTCGAGACGTGTAGTCCACTTGTCATTCCAATCTCCTTTGCATTAGCGTAGCCTCTTGTGTAGCCTGTCAACTATGTGTCTGTCTATCCCTGTTCTCTCCTCTCTGCACAGACCATACAAACGCTCCACACCGCGTGGCGCGGCCACCCTAATCTGGTGGTCCCAGCGCGCACGACCCACGTGGAGTTCCAGGTCTCCGGTAGCCTCTGGAACTGCCGATCTGCGGCCAACAAGGCAGAGTTCATCTCAGCCTATGCCTCCCTCCAGTCCCTCGACTTCTTGGCACTGACGGAAACATGGATCACCACAGACAACACTGCTACTCCTACTGCTCTCTCTTCGTCTGCCCACGTGTTCTCGCACACCCCGAGAGCTTCTGGTCAGCGGGGTGGTGGCACCGGGATCCTCATCTCTCCCAAGTGGTCATTCTCGCTTTCTCCCCTTACCCATCTGTCTATCGCCTCCTTTGAATTCCATGCTGTCACAGTTACCAGCCCTTTCAAGCTTAACATCCTTATCATTTATCGCCCTCCAGGTTCCCTCGGAGAGTTCATCAATGAGCTTGATGCCTTGATAAGCTCCTTTTCCTGAGGACGGCTCACCTCTCACAGTTCTGGGCGACTTTAACCTCCCCACGTCTACCTTTGACTCATTCCTCTCTGCCTCCTTCTTTCCACTCCTCTCCTCTTTTGACCTCACCCTCTCACCTTCCCCCCTACTCACAAGGCAGGAAATACGCCGACCTCATCTTTACTAGATGCTGTTCTTCCACTAACCTCATTGCAACTCCCCTCCAAGTCTCCGACCACTACCTTGTATCCTTTTCCCTCTCGCTCTCATCCAACACTTCCCACACTGCCCCTACTCGATGGTATCGCGCCGTCCCAACCTTCGCTCTCTCTCCCCCCGCTACTCTCTCCTCTTCCATCCTATCATCTCTTCCCTCTGCTCAAACCTTCTCCAACCTATCTCCTGATTCTGCCTCCTCAACCCTCCTCTCCTCCCTTTCTGCATCCTTTGACTCTCTATGTCCCCTATCCTCCAGGCCGGCTCGGTCCTCCCCTCCCGCTCCGTGGCTCGACGACTCATTGCGAGCTCACAGAACAGGGCTCCGGGCAGCCGAGCGGAAATGGAGGAAAACTCGCCTCCCTGCGGACCTGACATCCTTTCACTCCCTCCTCTCTACATTTTCCTCTTCTGTCTCTGCTGCTAAAGCCACTTTCTACCACTCTAAATTCCAAGCATCTGCCTCTAACCCTAGGAAGCTCTTTGCAACCTTCTCCTCCCTCCTGAATCCTCCTCCCCTCCCCCCTCCTCCCTCTCTGCAGATGACTTCATCAACCATTTTGAATACCTCACCTCGCTCATCAACTCATCCCTGACCGCTGGCTACGTCCCTTCCGTCTTCAAGAGAGCGAGAGTTGCACCCCTTCTGAAAAAACCTACACTCGATCCCTCCGATGTCAACAACTACAGACCAGTATCCCTTCTTTCTTTTCTCTCCAAAACTCTTGAACGTGCCGTCCTTGGCCAGCTCTCCCGCTATCTCTCTCAGAATGACCTTCTTGATCCAAATCAGTCAGGTTTCAAGACTAGTCATTCAACTGAGACTGCTCTTCTCTGTATCACGGAGGCGCTCCGCACTGCTAAAGCTAACTCTCTCTCCTCTGCTCTCATCCTTCTAGACCTATCGGCTGCCTTCGATACTGTGAACCATCAGATCCTCCTCTCCACCCTCTCCGAGTTGGGCATCTCCGGCGCGGCCCACGCTTGGATTGCGTCCTACCTGACAGGTCGCTCCTACCAGGTGGCGTGGCGAGAATCCGTCTCCACACCACGTGCTCTCACCACTGGTGTCCCCCAGGGCTCTGTTCTAGGCCCTCTCCTATTCTCGCTATACACCAAGTCACTTGGCTCTGTCATAACCTCACATGGTCTCTCCTATCATTGCTATGCAGACGACACACAATTAATCTTCTCCTTTCCCCCTTCTGATGACCAGGTGGCGAATCGCATCTCTGCATGTCTGGCAGACATATCAGTGTGGATGACGGATCACCACCTCAAGCTGAACCTCGGCAAGACGGAGCTGCTCTTCCTCCCGGGGAAGGACTGCCCGTTCCATGATCTCGCCATCACGGTTGACAACTCCATTGTGTCCTCCTCCCAGAGCGCTAAGAACCTTGGCGTGATCCTGGACAACACCCTGTCGTTCTCAACTAACATCAAGGCGGTGGCCCGTTCCTGTAGGTTCATGCTCTACAACATCCGCAGAGTACGACCCTGCCTCACACAGGAAGCGGCGCAGGTCCTAATCCAGGCACTTGTCATCTCCCGTCTGGATTACTGCAACTCGCTGTTGGCTGGGCTCCCTGCCTGTGCCATTAAACCCCTACAACTCATCCAGAACGCCGCAGCCCGTCTGGTGTTCAACCTTCCCAAGTTCTCTCACGTCACCCCGCTCCTCCGCTCTCTCCACTGGCTTCCAGTTGAAGCTCGCATCCGCTACAAGACCATGGTGCTTGCCTACGGAGCTGTGAGGGGAACGGCACCTCAGTACCTCCAGGCTCTGATCAGGCCCTACACCCAAACAAGGGCACTGCGTTCATCCACCTCTGGCCTGCTCGCCTCCCTACCACTGAGGAAGTACAGTTCCCGCTCAGCCCAGTCAAAACTGTTCGCTGCTCTGGCCCCCAATGGTGGAACAAACTCCCTCACGACGCCAGGACAGCGGAGTCAATCACCACCTTCCGGAGACACCTGAAACCCCACCTCTTTAAGGAATACCTAGGATAGGATAAAGTAATCCCTCTCACCCCCCTTAAAAGATTTAGATGCACTACTGTTCCAC